>NC_090878.1:3797700-3827700 GCF_036669935.1 Montipora foliosa | reverse complement strand
AGAGTTGAAAGGAAGAGATATAGCATTCGTGAGCGATTGGCTTACAAAAAAGGTCTTTATTAAAACGACAGGAACCTACAACGATTGTTCTTTAGTAGCGTAAGTAATCCGACTGTAGGGTAGGGCATTTGAACACCATTTTGGCCCGAGGGGGCGGGAATTTGAACGATCCAATCTTCAAAAGTTCAAATTCCCGGGGGCGGAAAGGGATTCAAGAGGTGGTCGTTTTACTAGTAACCTTCAATTTGACGAATCGAGTATTTCATAGACTTAAGACTGGATCATTTGAAGGCGAAAAATCTAGAATGTGTTCGGACTTTAAAAGAGATGTATATAAAACCCTTGAGTGTTCCAGCGTATTCCTCAGGATCTGAGTTTCACCCCAAAGAATTAACTACATGTAACGTAAGTCCGAAAGTTTAAAACGATCGCTTTCTAATTTTTCTCATTCTTTAACGTCATTTCCCGATTTCTCTAATGGAGGCTATCTTGTCTGATTGATAATACTCTGTTGACCAGTCAAGCATCCTTGACAACATGTCACATTAGCATGCTGACATTTTTACAATATTTGCATTTGTTCCGCAGACCCTACAACAATTGAAGGACAAGTCAAAGAGAGAGAGTTTCAAACCATTCGATCGTAGTTTTCTGTTAAAGCGACAACCCACCGGTAAAGACGTCTTCCTAGGCGCAAGTCATCTGCACAGGGACCCGCTTTCGGACCACAGGGACATCGAAATACAGAAATTTTGGATCAAAGATTGTGATTTAAGCGGTAATTTCGAGAATTGTATGCGTAATTTGCGGATAGTTTGCATGATTTGGGGAAACAAACCGTAAGCTAATCCTGATCTTAATTGTAGTCGATGTTTCAATTGTTTAGCTTTCTTTTCGAAAGTATTGAAATAATTTAATATTGGCGGAAGCAAAATGCGATCATTCAATATAACCAACACGAACTAAGAGAACCCATCTGTCGTTCATAACCAACATATTTCCGAAATTATTCAATCGATAATTGGGGTCGTCGTTCACAAACCATAATACGTAGATTGGTTATTTGTTACAGAAATTTTTCAAAAAACATATTGGTATTTTATCAACAACAAGCATTGATTGCCAAAAATTATTTTCGTGGTTTGCTTTTTGTATCCTCTGCAAAATTATCGCTCACAAATGCGATCAGCAATTAGTTCTTGCTAACAATTTGTTTATTTTGTTCAAGGATAAAATCCTCTTTTCAGTTATTGCGTAGAAATACGTAAATTTTAAGCGGGCGCGAGATATGCGCGAAATCAACGATTGCTTTCAGATATGCCTATTTGGCATCTGCCATTTTTGCCGACTTAAATAGCTTCTTTAGGGATATTCTCATTCAATTTAAGTTTCCCGATTTTATGTTGGCCAATATTTAGAGGGAGTTAAATTTGGGATGTTTTAGTTCACGCCCATTCCTTTTTTTATAAGGTTAATTCTGTCCCCGGGCCAATAGCAAATTTTTTGTGACCTCAAAAGGGACTTGAAGCCTCAGTTCAAAATTGTTTCCAATTAGTCGAATATTCTTCACGGAAAGTGTAATATTTTCTTGTTAGCGTCATCTCAACGATACCGTCTCGTCAACGTATTGTAAACCATAGTCGGAGAAGTGTAAGCAGCATGTTTCTTCGTTGCAAATATTAAGCGAAGAAAAATAGATGGTTATTCAATGTTGCCAGTTGAGTTTTCGTATTCTTGCGCACTCATCGTGAACTGAGTTAAAAAGAACGTTCGTCTGTAAAGAAAATGTTGAATTTACTGGTAATGACGCCGCGGACTTGCTCGGTAAAGGAACTGTATTTGGGATGCGCTTCTGCAGATTCTTGTCAGCTAGACCTCTTAACATAGTTCAAGCAGTGCCGCTAGTCTAACTTCTTGGTCCAAGCAGAGTTACTACTCTAACTGCTAACTCTGGTTCAAAGAGACAAGCGTGCAGTATACTGCTCGCTAGAATGCCTAGGACGTTCTTCTATATTTTCAAAGGAACCTTTTACAGGAAAACTTTGAGCCCACACTGCCGGCCAACAGGGGCCCAGCATTTTAGGTGCTTTTGAACACCGGTTTGTCTGTGTTGTTGTGATGTTAGTGGACGTTGTAGCGTGATATCCAGTGCGAAACTCTAAGATTTATTAGGCTTTTAGTTTCCACGCTTGTTTTGTTTCGTGGTCGTTGAAGCGTGGCCCAGTGACGTAATGCCTGTTAGCGGGATTCCTAAATGCCAATTGTTGATCACACAATTCTATGGGAAAAGACATGGACGATCGGAGCTGGAATAAACTGGATTTATAGAGGCCTGCATGCAGTAACTTTTCATTAGTAGAAGTTTATTTACGTCATAATACTGCAGTGCTGCTTTAAGACTATTTCCCTCTTAACTTGCTCCTTTATTTCTATCTCACGGGAGGTAGAACATAAGCTCACAATTGACCAGCGCCCAGATGGCTTGAGTGGCTCAGTGGCAGAGCCTTGTACTGAGAGCAATCGCCAGGTCATATATTCAAGCCCTTTTTAATCCTGGAATGTTTACAGACTTCTTTGCAAGTTCTCGTCGAGCTGCTATCGTTATCGTGGTTATCAATGCAGCCACACGAAAAGCAACCACACCTCATAAAGAATGTTACTTAGGTATTATTGGAAACGTTTGTAAATGGCCAGCGCTCTACTGAAGAATTCAGAGCGTCAACGTTTGAAATGCATGCTGATTTCAATAAGCGTCACGAAGTGTCCCCTCGCAGAGTCAGCGTTTGCATTGAAGTGCATCCTTGCCTCATTTTTAAACGTGAAATTATCCTGAACGGGGCAATTAGAATTAGATGCCAACGATTGTGGTACAATGCTTGACGTGCAGTTTGCCCAAGTCACCATCGATCAATACAAAACTCAATTCACTCTCATGGCTTTGCATTCACCAACTTTTCATTTCACCGTTCACCGCATTTCATTTCAAGCAGTACGCAGGGCGTCTATCAGCCAACGTTTTACCGGGGTATCCTCGTATTGCTCCGTAGTGTACCACATAGGTTATAAGCTTGATTGATGTTCGGAGCACTTGGAGATTTTCCAAGTACACTTCTTTTTTCAAAAGAACGTC
The DNA here is from genome assembly GCF_036669935.1 of Montipora foliosa. Lineage (NCBI taxonomy): Eukaryota > Metazoa > Cnidaria > Anthozoa > Scleractinia > Acroporidae > Montipora > Montipora foliosa. The sequence goes on along the minus strand of NC_090878.1, from coordinate 3,824,570 downwards.
TAATTTGGGAGCTGAGGCTGGAAGTTCTCCAATCGCAGCAGGTGGAAACACCGCAGTGAACCAATCCATATTCGTAGCAGTTCCATGTAACTTGCTCAAAGCGCGGGAAAAATCGCGCGTGCAAGTCGCGATTGGTTGTGGGTTTCTGTTTCATTGGTTGATAAACTGGTGCGAGATTTTAAAAGCAATCACCAAGTGTAGTAATTGCAATCACGTTATTAGTTTCGACAATCATTTGAAAACTGCTCTATTGCGTTACATTTACCATGTCAACAGATTTTGGAGTGGCAATATCGGAGGACCACACAACGACAGATGTGTCGCAAAATACAAAACAACCCCAGTTTGACCAAGATCAAGTAGCCAACGAACTAAGTCACATCCAGTCGTTCACGAACACTTCAGCAATGTCATCAACTATTTCTTCAGACATTAATGGCAAAAGCAACGCGGAGATCAAACCAAAGGATTTGAATTCTGTTGACACAGAAAATAACAACGACGGTATTTTCAACATCTGTGGAAGCGAAGCATCGAGGGAGGAACAAGAAGCCCAGACGAGCTACGACAAAGACAAGGTGGAGAGAGTGATGGATCACGTCGTTTCGGTAAGTTGTATTTTGGAAAAAAAAATTGGTGTTTTCATAGTTGAAAACTGCTTTGTGAGTTTGTGCAAAGTAATTTCTGTTCCTATTTTGTATATTAGCTCCAGTATTCAGTATGCTAAGTGGCCGAATATGCGAAGACAATCTCGTGTAGAATTGATTTCATTTTTTTCAGGCTCTAACCTCCAGCGATTCTAGAACGTTCGTGAACTTCTTGTTATTTTTTGACGCTTTGTTTGGTTGAGTATATTACACTGTGACGGCGCGATGGTTGGCGCGGACTGTTCAGCCAGGTTTCCATGTAGACAGCTTTTATGTCTATTGTGGTGGTGCCTCCCAGAATCACTACCTTCACGCGTCGCGCTGTCTCTGCGTATGACGCAGCTGTATCAATATTAAATTAATGCTAGTGATGTAGTGTTGCACGAGGTGGCGCTATGATGGATTTCGAATTTTGTGACTCTAATCCCTTCTAAGGGGAGAGAAACTGAAAATGTCTCTGCTTCCTCGTACTTGTAAAACGGGGCCAAGATCCTGCTTTCATCTGGCGTCTTGGTACTTGTTCGACTTCTCCTTGTTCGGCGGCATCGGCGGCAAAAGGTCGCTTTCCACGCAAATCCCAATTTACCTCAACTTTTGAGGGTCTCGAATGTATGTCGTTTGACGTATGAGTATATTGGTCATCTACAAAAGCACTTATTTTTACCTATCATGCTTCATCTAATTGCAACGAAAGCTAGTAAGTTTTTATTGATTTTCTTGATCTTAAGGCTGTGTTTTGAGGAAAATCAATGTCGGTGCTCATGCACTCGGTTGTTGTTTACTTAAATCAAAACGTGTAAACTGCCTCAACCTTAAACACCAAACCTAGAATTGCCGTTTAAAGTCCTTGATACCCCTGGACGTAAAGATCTCTAATTATAACTGTACGGAAATTGCATTGAATCTTTATCTATTTCAGTTTTATACAAACTCTTGAAAAACGCAAAAAAACTGTTGTTCAAATTATCGTTGTTGATTCACCTTTGCAAACACTACTAGTCGTCGTTTGAAATATTTTAAAGTGTAGCACTTTGCGGTGTCCTCACTTATTGAGTTTCCTTGAACTATTTTTCTAAAGAGCAACGAGAGGATGAACACTAATGCCTACGCTAATGTTTGTCCTCAAGACAGCCATAACACTAACATTTCTAGGACGAGATAAAAGACATTTCAAATTGTGTTCATTAATTGCGTGATGCGGTATAATTATCTTCACATAATAGTTTACACTTGAAATTTGAAAAGCAAACGCCAAAAAAGTTATCCCAGAACAATGCAAATGTAAGAATATTGCACATCAGTATTGTATCAGACAAAGAACTTCTCTATGGACGGATATGTTTAAATGTTAGCCGACCCGTTCATTCAGTGGTTTTTAACTTCCACACAGAATGCTTTAAAATCGACAGGCTCGTGGCTTTTTTGTTTTAAGCAGTGTGGAACTTGAAGTTAATTTGAAATAACAACTGACGTGTGTTAGAAATGAATATTATTAAAGCTCACATACCTAATACCGCTTTTGCATCAAACCAATATGTGGAGGGTTGCTTTTGTAAAAGTATCAACATTGGTACGTGAGTTGACGTGCAGACTGGCCAAAGTATCACCCAGGCTACGCGTTACTAAGCGCATTTCCCTTTGCTTTAAAAAACGTTTTCAGTTTGTCGAGTTTTTAATTTTTGTGAGTCGCAGTTGTTCAACGTGGGTTTCTATGGAAACGAAAAAGAAGGCACACTGGCGTTTAAGACCGCCATGACGAATGCACCAATTACGGCACTCTGAATAGGAAAAAATGCACGTGCAGGAGAAAAATAACCCGTGCAAACGTGTAATTAAGTTGGGAAACATTTGGTTTTGACTCGGACCTAATTTTAAAATGGTTAAATCAATTCAAAACCAGAAATTAAAATGCAAACTCTGTTAAAGTCATAGTAAAGTATTATCACTTGACTGTGACTATTCAGCACTCATTTCCAGGAACACTCGTAATTAGATGCACGCCCAATTTTGATATCCAACACGAAGTGTCGCGTTGAGCCAGTCTATTTATTAAATTTTCGATCTCGGATATTGCATTTCTAGCTTAGAGGCCGGGTTGCTCGAAGCATGATTATCCCTAACCAGCATTAAATACCATGGAAACCTATGAGTTTTGATACCTCTTAACCAACGGTTAGCGCTAACTTGGCTTCGAGCAACTGGCTTCAGATTGGTTCACTCATTCTCGGTTGTAAGCTGATATTGTTCTTTTTCACTCACGTGATCAACAGCCATGTTTTTCTAATCACTTTTCAGCAATAAAAAAGGGGGGTCACCGAGTTAGTTTTTGAGACATGAGCAACTACATCCAAAATATATGGTATTTTTGCTGGGCTTTCCCGTTGCCAAGGTCACTTATTACATCACAATAATGATCACATCTTGTTTGGAAATAATCGTTGTTTCATATGGTACCATAAAATTGTTGTTACGTGATACAGTGTTGTAGCGTTATTCGATCTAAACAGTGTTCTAAGTGTTGAAACTCTTTCAAGCCTCCTTAAGGCTGCCCAATTACATTTTGTAGCTGTGTAAGTTTCAATTAAGGTTTATATACGATGCCTTATTGGCCATGTTGTTGCCCAGGCAATGAAACAGCGTCCATCTTGTCAAAACCCTCCCCACCCAGTTTTCACGTAAGTGGGTTTGTTGCCGTTTTAGTGCTCAAAATCGGCAGCGTTCGCCACCTGTCCCGCAAAAAACGCCGAAAAAGTAAACGCAGGAATGTATAACGGTGGTGTACCAAGGTGTTAACAGTCTCGCGCACTCGCGTTTGCGTGGATGGTGGCTTAACACGCATGGGCGGCTCGTTACTTTTCCCACACGTCTATTTCACTCGCTAACATTACATTCTTTTTTTTTGTCAGGAAAACAAGAACTACCTCTTTATGAATGGCTCATCTTTGGACAGTCCCCCTCATTCTGAAAACAGGACTGATGACGAAAAATCTAACTCTCTTTTAATAGCGGCTACAAAAGACTCTCGTATCGATCAATCCAAGAACGTCGGATTGGAAAAATCTGTTAATAATTCGGACCAACCAGGTAAGGACGTCGCCCCCGGACGTTCATCGACCTCTTTTGACATTCCTGTGGAGGGATTGGTGGAAGTTAACTCTGAATCTACGGTGCAGTCCTCAGCGGTTGCCTCAATGGCTGACGTCTCTGTTAAACTTGGAGATGACGAGGAATCATTCCAAAGCGAGAGCAGCTACTGTAATGGGTATGTGTTCCATTAGGAGTGTAATCAATGGAAAAGAAAATCAAGATAGATACCGAAACTGACGCTTTCTTGGGTTATGGGACATTTGCCATTGGATAAGATGAAAATTTATGAAAATTTGAGTAGTGTTGTCTGTTGCAATTCGCTCTTGTTTGGGATTCCTGGTGCCTAACTTAACCGAGTTTCCACCGCATATAACCTTTCCTTCTTTGGAATAGAATTACCTTCACATATGGCGTATTCACAGCATTTTCCACTGATGTTCACAGTATAAGCGCAAATTATTTCGAGCTGTTCTTGTGTCGTGTCTTCTCGTTTTGTTTTTTTTTTGTTACTGCCTGTCACGAGATTTTAAGTTTCATTATGAGTTTCAAAGTTCAATGTTGTTTGGATGCCAGCGGGTTCTCACACATTTTCTCATAGTGACTATGCCCTTTTTCTCTTAAACAAGCCTAAAAGGAAGCTAACATAGGACGAAAATTTTAGAGAGTATAAAACATGTTTTTCCATTCGGTTTCCGAAGCGAAAAGGGCTCTCATTGTTGAATCAGCTAATCACCAGGGCCCGGTTGTTCGAAAGCCGATTAACTTAATCCAGGATTAGCTTAAACTTTTGTTTCATGTTTTCAGCTTTTTGGTGAAAGTTTCTTTTGCTTATGTTGTTTTTCAAGATTTACTTCTTCTAATGTAAAGCTTTGCCAAATGTCAGCGTTGAAAAGCATTTGGGAGTAGAGAAATAAACTTCTTGGTTAATTTGTAATCTGGGATTAGCGTTAATCGGGTTTTGAACAACCGGGCCCAGGCCCCTGCAATGTTTCGTAAAGGATGGTTTGCACAAACGACACAAGCATTAGTACAAACAACAAACGCAAACTCAGACGAGAATCAACAACAAGAAAATCTGCGTATTATACTTGTGCTTATGCTTTTGCCAGTGCAAACCAACGCGAAAGACCTAGGGCTACGGAAATGCGGCCTCAGCCTACACCATTGGCTTAACGAGGGAAGCAAATTTTACTTCACCCACTAAAGAGTATTTTTCCGTAGACTGCGAATGGCAACAGAGAAACAACCAAATTTAAGGTTTTGACGAAAACGCGAGCATGCATCCGTAAATCTTTCATCTTCTATCTTAAAATGTTTACTTCAAAACTGTTTGCGCCAGTCTAGTTATTGAATGGTTCGCCTTTATTCTCTTAACGAGATGAAATAATCGCCGGAAGCTATAGATATCGCAAATTTGAATTTCGAAGTAACGTTCAGTTTGGCTGATCATTCCGATGTCGCCTACTTAAACTGTCTATTTTTCTCTCTAGTGCTAGGATCTCTCGAATACTAAGGAAAATCTTCTCACTTGAAACTTTCTATCGCAAGGATCAAGTACAACTGTCTTTCATGTTGGATAGAGAAGACATTAAGCGCTGGAATGACGCAACCTTTAGACATTTTTAGAAAAGAACGCGGTCACTAAAACACCTCGCGTTTGTAATCTTTTCGGGTCAAAGGGATTTCAGTTATGGTACTGTATCGAGTGTGAAAAAGTAGAATTTGGTATCAACTGGTCGATAAGATAAATTGACCAACACAAAGACAGCCGTTTTAAGGTTAAAATTGCAGCAACGAAAGAGACCAAAGAAATCTTCTTTAGAGCGAGTTTCAATCGAGTGTCGTAAAACCAAAACCAAAGTAATTACTTTGGCCAATCAAAAAGGACGGAGACAATCCAGTGAACCAATCAAAACTCGAAGTAATTTCACGTAGCCGACACAAAGCGCGGGAAAATGTGCACGCGCGAGCCACGATTGGTTTTGGTTTCACTTCTGATTGGTTGAAAAAATGGCGCGAGAACTTTGAACCAATCACTGAGTGAAGTAAATGCAAAACCAAAGCAATTCGCTTATTGCTTTCGACACTCAATTGAAAACCGCTCTAAAGAAGAAGCGGCCCCCATTCACGAACAAAATCGTCTGGTTTTGGACAGAGTAAAATCTATTTGTCTCACTTTCAGGATTGAAAGGGTCAATGCCATAATTCCGCGGAAGGCTAGAAACTAGACTGATATATTGGTATTTTCCTTAGATCCTAAAGACAATAGTTCCTTCTGACTTGAATGAATTTATCTTCCAGGGAGGCTCAACCACCTTTATCGCCAAGCAGTATGACACAGGAAGAGCTAATTCCTTTAGTTTTGGCGGAAAAGAAGAGAAAAGAGGAGGAGAGAGCAAAGCAGAGGGAATTTAATGAAGAACTGCAACGAAAAGCTCGTGAAGAAATGAAGAAACTTGATGAAGAGTCACAAAGAAACGCAGAACAGAGAAAGACGACATTTGAAGAGGAGAGAAGAAAGCTTGAATATCAAATGTCGCTGGCTCAAGAGGGACAGGAACAGAAGAAAGTGCCAGTAACAAGATTAGAAGCTGGAAGAATTATTGAGCGAGAATTGGAAGAACAGAGATTAAGAGAAGATTTAACACGCATTGAAATTGAGAGAATGAAAGAGAAGGAAAGAGTCGAACTCGCGAAACAGAAATTTAAGTCTGCGAAAAAGGATCAACATCCTTCAGCTTTTCAAAGCACAGATTTGATCCAAACACCGATTTTTGACGAGAAAGGTGATTATGTGGATAAGGGAGATATCCAAGGTGTTCGCATTTCCACTAAAAGAGGCAGTGTTGTTGATTTGATCGAAAGTGATGTTTCGTTTGAGTCGATCAAACCATCCGAAGAAAGTGTGTCTCATTCGGAGCCCTTTGAAATCTCGTCTCAACCGCAGGCAAAGCCGCAGTCGCAATCGCAGCCGCTCGCACAATCGCATCACCAGCCAGTAATCAGACGGGCGAAGGATGGAGGAAAACCGGCACTAAATCGTTTGACTGAAAAGCGGAAAAGCATTGTCGAGTTGGAAATCGAGCGACAGCGAGAAAGAGAAGAAGAGACAAGGAAGGAAGCGGAATTGGCGCGGCGTATTCATGCAAAACAACAGGGGGATGGCAAAAGTCTTGGCAAGATGAGCGAAGAAACGAAACTGAAGGACAAGAAGAGTTCGGTTAAGCCTCCGAGCGTGCAAAGGAAGACCGAAAAATTTGAAAAGAAGTCCGAAGAATTGAAAGCGAAGGAATTTCGTCATAAATCTAAACCTGAGAAGAGTGTTCCGTGTGTCAAGAACTCTGAACTGCAATCGCAGATTGAAGAAGAAACTATCAGTCAGTCTAAAATGGAAATGATAATGGCTACATCTTCAGTCGGAGGTGGGATTGATGCGGTAAAACAGCGAAACGAGAACGGAGCTGAGAGTTCTTTGAAGATAGATGAGACAGAAGCTGATGGAAAGAGAAGAGAAGAAAAAGAACTTTTTAGGCAAATGCAAGAAGAAGAACGTAGAAGACGAGAGGCGCAGAGACTAGATCTCGAGAGAATCAGAAAAGAAGTGGACCGAAAGGAAGCGGAGGAGCTAATGCGTGCAAAGGTGGCGAAGGAAGAGGAGAAGAAGAAGCAAAGAGATGTTGAGCGTAAGATGGCGGAAGAGCGAGAAAAAGACAAAGAGGAGATGGAAGAGATGCAAAAGCAGGACACGTTATCTCGGAGAACAGCGTTTGCAGCCCACAAATTGATTTTAGAGCAGCGTGTTTTGAAAGCGTTGGAAGAAAGCAGTCAGGAGAGTACTCTTGCAAAACGGCGCGCATCCAGTTTTGATGACCAAACGGATTTTCAATTGCAAGGCGACACTCGTTGTTCGGAAACTCCTGAAGGGTTCGATAGCGGTGGGGTTAAGCTAAGGAAATCAACTTTCGAAAAAAATGGAGGTACAAAGGAATCAAAAGAAGACATGCGGAAAAAGCGATTTTCGCTAAATCTTGATAGCGCTCGCCGTGGAATGAAAGAGCGCGTACCCTGTGCCATTGATGGAGTAGCTGTTAACGAATCGCAGGCCCAGGACATTAGAGGTGGAAAGAAAGTTTCGAATGAAGGCGGTTTCTTGAAGGCCAAAAGTATAGGTGATTTGTCTTTGAAAACAGACGGGAGAAATGACGATCTGGGCTCGCATCCGGTGTTGTATAAGGTTTCTTCCAATCGCGATGAAACTGATTCGGTGGACGGCGCATTGCCATCGATCTCCGATCGCAGAATTCAAAGAGAACTTGAGGAACAGCGCATGCGTGAAGCAACCGTGAAGCAGGAGGTTAAAGAAAGAGAAAAATGGCATCGACTGGAGGAAGAAAAAAAGAAAACGTCTGAGCCATCCGTGGCGTGCAAGAAGGAAATGAGCTTGAGTGACATCAGAAGAAATCCACTGCCTAATAAAATTCAGGTACTGAATAGCAGAACCCTTTAAAAAGATTGTACGATTCCTAAAGGTTTAGCAGTTTGTAATGTTTCTCCTGTTGCATTTTTCCTCATGTAACTGTAGTTAAACAGAATGGTGTAATAGTATTTTTTTTTTCTGCTTCTGAAAGGTAAAAAAGCCGCATCCTTCATCGAATCGAGATTCTCTCACTCATTCCATGGCTGCCCATTGGGAAACAATGTTGCATTCTGTCCCTAATGGAAACGAGGCAAAGTAAGTGGCTTACGAAGGAGAGAAGTGGCCTTGCACTTATCTGGACCATTTAAAGTGCCCCTATAAGGCGCGGTGCGCTCGACTCCGGATCGAGTGTTCCGGGTTCGGGTCCTGGCCGGAGACATTGTGTTGTGTTCTTGGGCAAGACACTTTACTCCCACGGTGCCTCTCTCCACCCAGGAGTATAAATGGGTACCGGCGAATTTAATGCTGGGGGTAACCCTGCGATGGACTGGCATCCCATCCAGGGGGGAGTAGAAATACTCCTAGTCGCTTCATGCTACAGAAACCGGAGATAAGCGCTGGCCTGATGGGCCTTCTAGGCTCGTAAGCAGACTTTACCTTTACCTTATAATAAAAAAAAATTGCTTCCTTTTTTTCTTCAGATTTTGAAAGTGTGTTTGCTTATCACCTGACTGTCAAAATTTTGAGCATTGATTTTTATCCAGAGGCCGTTTATTTTGATTGTAAGTTTTAGGATTTCACGAGCTAACCGATTGAACCTCAGAGGGTTGAATCCAGGGAAAAGTGACGTCAAAGACTCACTTGGTTAAAATTTCAGCATGTTAATACAGCTTATTATAAATGCAAAACGCGAGTTTAAAAGTATGAAAGCCCAAAACTCCTGTGCTGCATATTAATTCTATTAATTGATCCCAGGGATAACACAGACCAAAGGAAAAAGAGTGTGATCGAGGTAAGTTATTTTATGGTCTAAGTTAATCAAATGTGACTGTGAACTCGACTGAACTTGTTTTGCAAGGAATGATCTTCGCATTCGTGCGAGATACAGGGCGAAGTCCAAAGATGTCACCAAAGTCCATCCAGAAATGCTCTAATAATTGTGGTTACACACACCTTGGGTTTGGGGCCTTCCGGTGGGTAAATGTCTTGGGTTTGGTTCAGTTCAGGTTTCATGTTACCCTTGGAGATGCAGTAACGCAGTAAAAGACTCCCCTCAGGGTAAAATATAATTAGATATGAATTCACTGACGTTGCAAGTTAATTCTGCTTTATGGATTGGCTAAGCCACCTCAGTGAGCAGATAAACCGTACTTTTCAGTTCAGGAACTGTCATGGAAAGTTCTTTTGTACTTTTTGATGTATCCATGGAAATACCCTAGGGTAGTTTCGGTCTACGGAAAGCGGTTAGAAACAAAAACGTCCTTGCCCTTGGGCAAGCGCGATTTACCCATGGGGTAAAAGGGCTAGTGTAACCACAGCTAATGAAAAGTCACACCGACCCCCTGCTCTTCTGCCCAACTTCAACATTAGGGGCCCGTTTCTCGAAAGTCCCGAAAAGTTTTCGGGCCCGAAAAGGCAATTGTGAAACTGTCAACCGCTTGTTCTAGAGAGCAGATGTTTTGACATTTTTTCAAGGTAACAAAAAGCAAAATGATTGTGAAGTTTAGCGACTTAAATCCTCTCCGTTCTTGAGATACAGAGAGAATTGTGACACCCGAAAATGGCCCGTAAAGTTTCGGTACCTTCGAGAAACGGGCCCCAGGCTCGTGTTACATAATACAGACAATCGACGTCAGAAGGTGTCCCCTAAACTCTATTCATCAAGAAAAGATAGACAGCTGCATGTACTCTAGTCCAAAAATAATGCCAACCCTGCCACTTAAAATAGAGTGCTTTCACTCACGTGATCAGTACCCTTGTTTTTCCACCGAAACGAAAGAAAACGTTTGCATGCCAATAGAGCTTTCCCGAAGGATCAGTTGGGGACACCAACATGGCCGGCGTTCCATTGTTTAGGGACACCAACATGGCCCCCGTGACGTCACGTGAAAACACTCTATAGGTAGAATCAACGGGACACTTCGTGGTGGGTATCAAAATTAGGCATTCATCTAATTACTTGCACGCGTTTCTTTGAAGATTTTGTTAATGCTGGTGGTGGTGGTGGTGGTAGTAGTAGTAGTAGTAGTAGTAGTAGTAGTAGTGGTAGTGGTAGTGGCAGTGGCAGTGGCAGTGGCAGTGGCAGTGGCAGTGGCAGTGGCAGTGGCAGTGGCAGTGGTAGTGGTAGTGGTAGTAGTAGTAGTAGTAGACGAACTCCTTCTTCTCATTCCTTCGTTGTAGTTAGAGAAAGAAGAAGAAAGACGAAGAGAAGAAGAACTTCAAAAGGAGAGAGAAGTACTCTTGCTGGAACGTAAACACAAAGAAGAGGAGAACAGATTTCTGTTACAGGTAGTGTCTCAGTATTAACGATTCACTGACAACAAAACAGTGCACTTTAACTGATTTTTGCCATTTCCATTTTATCTAAAGAGCTGGTCATAATTTCAGAATGTTTAAGGGAACCTCCACTTCAACAAAAAAAAATAACTTTAAACGACAGGAAATAACCTTTACAGTCAAACCAGTGTATTTTTTTTTCAAAGAAAGCGTTTGAATTAGCCTTTTTTTTGTTTTCAATTTCGCGGGCGCCGCTATCTTGAATAGTCATGACGGTTAACTGTTGCCTTATTGTTATCAGACAAAAGCTTCTCTTGGGTCGGAACAATAAGGCAACCGCAAAACGTCACAATTATTCAAGATGGTGGCGCTCGCGAAATTTGGAGGTGAAAATAAGCGATTTTAAACTTCAGTTTTTCTGATATAAACACTTCTGTTAAAACAAATTTCGAACAAATTTGTATGGAAACGTAATTTCTTTCTGTTTAAACTTATTCCTTAGAGTGGAGGAGCCCTTTAAGGGATATGTTACTATTTTCGGGTTGGGGTGTTTACGTTATTTATAGACCCCACTTCTCGATCCATGGATTAACCACAATCCCCGAATTTTCTGGTTTGGAACAAGCCGACCAGAAGCCTTTATCTTTGGTACTCAACAGAAGGATGGCGGTCCGATTTGCAGTGTTTTACAGCCTTGTCGAGATCATTTGCGAAACGCGATCAAGACGGAGTGTAGGAAACTCAACGGCTGAATAAAAACAACGAGGCTTCTAAATTCAATACAATGCACTATTGTCCAGACGAGTTCTGTTTCCTTAGTATTAAAATGTGTAAGAATGTTCTCTTTGTTATTTCAGAGAAAACGTGAGCAAGAAGACGAAAGAAAAAGAAAGGAGAAAGAGGAAAAGGTTTGTTTCCTTTTAAGTGTATTTTCACAAATATAACTTCAACTTGAGGCCATTTTCGGACTTCTACTTCAATCTCTTCATAGGCAGTCTAACTGCTACTAGTAGGTAGTTCATGTGAGAATTATTTTCTATTATATGAAATGTAAAAACAGTTACCTCCAAAAAATGGAAAGTGAACTCCTACAGGACCCATAATGAATCAGCGTATCCTGCCCTTAGGCCAAATTAAACCGTTCCAGTCAAACCGTTGTATTCTAACGGTTCGACTGGAACGAGCATAGAAGGGAGGCTAAGACAGAGGCGTCTTTTTAGTTTGTATTTCCCTGCATTTTTCGCCATAGGCCGTTTTGGAAAATACCATAATACTCTTTGTTTGTTCCCCCAAATTCAGTTGCATAAGCATTGTTTCCAGTTTCTCTTGGGACTTAAAATGGTCCCACGAGAAGACAAAAACTATGCTTGGGGGGACAAACAAAGAGTATTATGGTATTTTCCCAAGTGGCCTTTTCTAGGCCCACACCAGTCCCATCGTGAGAACACAAAGTGGGGCTCAGAATTGCTAAACACTGAAATAGTTGGCAACCGCTTTTTCTTGAGAGAAATTACTATGATATTGTTGGAAAAGTGGGCTTTTTATCGGCATAGACATGTGACCGATGAATTCAACAAGAAAGCAAAGGATCATTCCTTCATTTCAGTTATTTTTCGCCGATCACAAAAGACTTGAAGAATTACGGAGAAAGGCTCGCATTTCCACTTACGTGCCGTGACACAAGTGTGAACGCTTGCGCCTTAAACCTTCTGAAGGTTTCTTTGAACCTTAGGTGCTGCGTTTCTCTGCAAATTTACGGGAGGGGAGAGATCTGCAGGTTTCTATGAGAAATATGTGAAGGTCCATATATTCATTTTATCTTCCTTGCAGGAAAAGCGTCAGCAGCGGACCTCAGCCATGAAATCATTGTTCGAGAAAATGGGAGGAAAGTGACATTTAGTGAACCACTTGCAACATTCTAGCCTTGGGCCGAGTAAAGGAATCAGTTTATTTTTAAAAGCAGAAATCCTTTTCACAATAGGTTGTAGTGACAAACAGTTGTACACTACAGCTAAATGTGAAATCATAATGATTGTCATGACTGTAATGACGCCGGCATACTCGCAGAAAATTCAGTTGAATGCTGAAGCTGTTGAATTCTAAAGCCTTACGTTGGCAATGTCTCTTTTCTCACCTTCACCTAAGTTAGTAGCTTGAATGATATTTAAGTCGTAATGTTTAAATTTCAGCTACACTACACATCAATAAGTTTATTTTGGCCAACTAAGGCCTCGCATGAATGGCGAACAGTAGCCTGCAGAGCAGGCGTTGTTTGGTAGGCGGACGCCTTTTCAAGTTCCAACTTTCTTAATGGGCCGCCATGCTGAATTTTAATATATCGAAAAAGGCCTTTTGGTTGGTTTGCCGACACCATGTGATTTGTCGAAAGGCCTCGTGGCTTTTACAATCGTTAATGATATCCCCGTCTTTGGCAGCGTCGTACTTTAATATTTCCCTGCATTTTTGGTATATTATTTTCATTCGTCTTTTGTGTGATACTATACTTTATTACCTGTGAGCATTTGTGCTTATTTAAAAGACTAACAAACGTGTTACCTCAACAAAGCAGTGAATAATATTGTAAGGAGCCTCCTTTTTGCTTTTGAAACTTCATAACGTTTTCAATTCACTTCAAAATTATTTTTGGCACAATATTCATTTACTTGATTACAGTGATGCTGTTTGTGTGTGTGAGTAACCTAATGTTTTTTATCAGAAGTAATGAGCTATATGATATTTGTGGCAAGTGTTAATTCTACACAATCGAAACATATTCTTTGAGTGTCATCACTGGCGTGTCTTGTTTTATCTACTTTTTGTTTACTTTCATTAATGAAAAAAAATCGAAGTAAAGAAATTTTCAGTTACATGAGCTAATTACAGGAAGAAACAAAATTAATCTTGACTTGCTTGCATACAATTTCCCGCGCAAAGTGAAACTTACAAGAACGTCCTCACACTGAAATGTGATTGGTTCTCTCCATTGTCTTGGCCTTTTTTATTGGATATTTGATTTGATATGGATTATTTGGTTTATGGATCCTGATTGAAACCCGCTCTAATGTCTGAAACCTCAGGCTCCTAATAAAAAGACTGGGTAGCAGACGTATTTCCGGTTGTCTACTAAGAGAAACGACAACCGGAAATATGTTCGTCAAGCGGACTACCTAATAAGGAACTATTTTAATAACGGCGCTTAATGCATTTAATTTTTAATGTTAAAACTACACACACTCAGCAACCGTTGAATATTTTCAAGAATAATATAGAACCATTTACGATTTTCGAAGCAGATGTTTTATTAGCTTAGAAATAAAGCTAAAATGAAATTTTAGCGTTAGCTCGTGTTGACAAATTGCCGCGTAAAATTTATCATATTGAGATATATATTAATTTAGCAATACTTTAAGTAATCTTTACCCACAGGGCTATAGTTGGGAACTATTTTTGTATATACGCGTTTGTACTGAAAAAGATGTTCGGTGTTAACCTCGCTGAATGAAATGAAGACATTTATTTTTCGATCTTGACTCGGCTTGGCTCGGCTCCCACGAGTCTCCTAGGACTCAGTGGTAGAGCATCCGAACTAGTAATCGGAAGGTCGTAGCTATAGGTTCGACTCCTGCAAGGGAGCACTCGGATGTTTTCCGAGTATCTCCGAGTCAACATCGAAAAATGAATGTCGTCATTTTATTTTTGGATACTATGGGAGACTTGTATTTGTTATCTAGCGAGTAAATATATTGCCTATTACACTGCGTTCATTTGTCAAGAATTACATCTGGTTCAGTTACATGCTGATTCTTCACTCTTACAAGAAGCAAAACGTGAGTTGTTTCAAGGAGAATGGGCTTCAACTTTCCAGAAGAAAGAACTTAATTATCGCCAATTTTCGTTTTTCAATTCTTCTTATCTTTTCCTGTAGCTCAGTGGTATGTCCGGGCGGTGCTCGGCCGATCGTGAGGTCAAATTTCAGCATACTCGGAATTTTTCCAACTCCTTTACGTTTATGATCAAACATTCTTTTTCAGAATTGCAATCTGCCAAAAGAGGTTTCCACTGAACAAATTTGAAGTGAGGTGTGTTTCCAAGAATTCAGTCCCGCATTTGTTAAAAATTTGTTGTGAGAGTGGGATTCCCTTTAACAATTGCATGTGACTGCTCTTCTTATTCTTATAGGAAATACTATACAAACTAGCTGAGATAACGGTGTTTTCATAGAGCGAGTTTCAATCGAGTGTCGTAAAACCAAAACCAAAGTAATTACTTTGGCCAATCAAAAAGGACGGAGACAATCCAGTAAATCAATCAAAACTCGAAGTAAATTACACGTAGCCGACACAAAGCGCGGGAAAATGTGCACGCGCAAGCCGCGATTGCTTTTGGTTTCACTTCTGATTGGTTGAAAAAGTGGCGCGAGAACTTTGAACCAATCACTGAGTGAAGTAATGCAAAACCAAACCAATTCGCTGATTACTTTCGACACTCAATTGAAAACCGCTCTATCGTTTTATAACGGGTGTCTTATGTAAGCTCAAAACTTTAACAGCTGTTTTTGACAATAAACGATAAGTGTTCCAAATAGATGGAGTTGTTATTGCTTTGGGTATGAGGTATTTAACCTTGTGGCACAGCAGAACTTCGTCATTGACAAGGTGATATCTCAAGGTTCTTTTCGAACTGGACACGGAAGTGGCGAGAGAAAAGAGAGTGCGCATGAATGGAGCATAGATGCGGTGACGTTAGTTCAAGTCTAAATCCAAATTCTTCTGTTCTCACCTCAGTATTTCTTGTTTGTGTTAGGACCTGATTTGTTGTTCAGCTCACTAAGTCAAGACTGCTTGGTTCGGTTATTTAGTTTTCACCGGAGCTCTCTGTCTTCACTAATTCCCTTCAGTCAACCCTGTATTTTCAGCATCACGTTTTTTTCCAGCGATAAGTATCATATTTCCCTTCCCTTGTTATGTTTGGCTTTTACCACAGAGGGCGTGGCAGGTGTTCTATAAATAAATGTACTCGAGAGAGGGTTGACTTCTAGACCAAGTATAGGAGATAAAGGCCTCCCTTGATGACCTCCTGGTTTTCATAATTTTTTTTTCAAGAAGCCATGCTGTCTTTTGTGCGTTCGAAAACCTGGAAATGTGATGTTAACTAAAAATGTTTTCCCCGTGCGCGAAGAAAGAGCCTTCACCAAAACAGTTGATATCCAAACTCTAGAGTCGTCCAATTCTCACCTAAACAGCAACGAGTAGAACTGGATTGGAACAACGCTGGGCTAAATGATAATTATCTTAGACAGTTTTGGTCCCTTTTTAAAAAAGAAATGGAACAAAATCACAAAACCATGGTTACGTTACGTTTGCCTACGTTTCCTCAATCTCGATGTCACTGACTAGTTTGCGCACTTGACGACCTTGGGGGAGGTGGAGGGTATAATTAAATCGGACCAAAAGGAGAGGTAGAGAGGGTCAACCTCAACCAAACCAAATGCGAGAGGGTGTGTTTGAAGATTCAACGTGCCATCAGAGCAGAATCGATTGCCGAAATTTAGAGTTCTTCAGCCCAATGTATCTCAGTATGAGAGTATTCAATTAACAAAAAAAAAAAAAAAAAACATAAAACAAAGGGACATTTGTTTGACATTTGCTGGTGGTGGCTTTCACATCCCTGACACTGTGACAGATTATATCGTTGCCACTGAAATATGCTTTAAACAATTTCGAGCTCGTCGACACTGATACGTTTTAAGGAAATGAAACTCCATTGGAGAGGAGAAAATTAAATACAACATAAACTGGAGTGCCGCTCGATATGTGATTCGCGCACATCATTGCGTAGGTGACGTTAGAAGCTCTAAAGAATGTAGCATTGTCGTTGTGGCAAAATTTAAATTCTTGTTGAATAATTAATCGTCTTTTCGCGATCGAAAAAATTCACTGTGAGGAGCAGTCTGTCTGTAAACTCAGAAAGTAGCTGAGACGTAACGCTACAAACGTTTCGACATGATTAAAAAACTGAAGGAAAAGCGCGGCAATTCTCCATCATCAGTTTTGCTCGAAGCTACAATAATAATTTTATTTACAGCCCTTGCTTTGATACTCATTCTATCGTGATCTTAAGGATGGTGACTGTTTACAACTGGTAAAAATCGAGAGGGGTGTTTTTTGTTTTCGTTCATTGGTGATTTATGGCAAGCACTTCACATGGATTCTTTGGTGGGAAGAAGACTACTCGTTTATCTTCGATTCTGGGTGTGGTTAACTCTGATAAGCCGACTTGCTTTTAGTCGTCTTTGTTTAGCAACGTTTATATTTTATTTTCGTAGTCGATGAAGATGGCAAAGGAGACTCTTCTTTTTGGAAAAAATATGTTTCCTCGGTTGTCTTTTGAAAGCCGTAGTTTCATAATGGACCAAGAGAGATGGGTCAATCTCCTCAGTGACTTCTTCCATGCTGCTTGCTGTCTCTACAATAGAACTACGAATCATGTAAACCTGAAAACATTTTTGTAGATGTTGAATTCAGTGCAATTAATGGCCATTTATAGAAACAACACTCTGATGCAAGAAAAACTGCAATGTCTATTCGTCTTTGCGCGTCTTCTCATAATTACGTTTTAATACAAAGACGTTCATGACCAATTTCATGAGTTTTGCCCTCAGCCATTTCGAGTGCGGGTCGTGGTAGCTAATAACTTGAAACTATTAAAATGTTTGACGTTCGTAAAAACCACATCTTCCTCACACGCTTGTTAAGAATCAGTACATGACTCTAAAATATTATGCTTGCATTCAATTCTTCAGCGCTTCATACAGGAAATATCATAGAGCGCAACAAAAAAAAAACATCATTGCTATCGTCGACATATGCGCAGCTTTCAAACATGTGTGACATCCATAAAGATAGAGCGTTTTATTTTCAGGGAAACTGGCTGTCATTTTTATATTGTATTGTTGCTTATACTCAAAGACGAAAAAGACGTCTTTTGCCATGAAAATGATGACATCATTTCGTGTTGATATGTTCATAATTTAATCTAATTATACGATATTGGGAAATTACCACTTTCCAATGGATATTTACCATTGGAAAACAAGTTGCAAAAACCGTTGTAAAAAGAAGAATCGTCTACTACTTTGCAAGTGTTCTAGCAATTTAATGTTTTGCCTGTTGCAAAACGTATTGCACCAAGCAATGTCTTTTGCAAAATCACCAAACGTTTTTTTTTTTTCACAATTGCGCTATTTTTCCAATAAGTCCGCTTCAGTCGCGTTAAGCACTTGCCAAAACTGCAAGGTTGAGTTCCCAAGGAAACTGTAGTCCTGGAAGGATCGCGAGAGCAGCGCTAAATATTCCTATCAACTGGTTTGATAAGGTAATTTATCACCGGCCGTTCGTGTGAAGGGCTGGGACCCATTTTTGTCAGGTGCCGAATCCACAAAGAGGAGGGAATTCAATCTGCTTTTCCTTACCGCAGATGAAGCGAGACTGTTTCGATTATTCCATCGAAGAACGGTACATGCAACAGCGTGTGCATAGTGTTTAATAGACAAATCTATGAGAAACGGTATAAAGACGATGGAACTCTTCCTAAACTAGAACGACTAAATTAAAATGAAGAAGGGGGAGAGGCTTCTAAAAAGATTAGATCGAGTATTTCCACTGTTTAACTAAAACATAATTGTGAGAGAGAAATAATAATGTACACAATTCAACGTAATAGCAGTTGAATGGAAGGTGCACGAACAGGAAGAGTTAGTGTCACAATGAGTGAAAACTAAATAAAAAAGATGCAACACGGTTACAAAACTCTTTATACAGCGCGAAACGATCTCACAGTGAGAAATGATGACACTTAATTATTGATTTCGCTTTCTTTTATGCAATTTATACTATCATAAACCGGAATCAGCATCGATAAATGCAGCTGTTCATTATGAGTAACGAAAAGCAAGGAACACTTGTGATGCTTAAAATCTCGTCCCAGAGTCCACTTTTTTTTTTTGGTCAGCACTGAGAAGAGAACACGGACTCTAGCCACTTCCAAGGCAGGAAGTCCACACTTGACAGACTTCCGGCTCGTCTACGCACACGCTCAGAAATTTGAAACAACAGTGGCTGTCAATGGTTACAACAATGGACCTTCACTATGACTGCGCATAAATTGGAAGCGGCCAGAGTCTGTGTTGATGGTGCTGACCAAAAGAAAAGCGGACTCTGGGGATGAGATTGTGATGCTTATTGAAATCAGTGGGCATCTAATTAGGGCATTTCTGGAAATACAGGGTCAACAAGTTTCAACAAACACGTACAAGTACACTTTAAGGTTAGGCTGGCCACGTAGCAAAGGCCAAGAACAGAATTAGCCATCAAAGGGTGATAATTATGTAGTGCTAGAAATCCCACCTGAGTATTAGTCCCAGTAAGGAAATTGTCCCCAAAAAAGGAAATCTGACCGTGCAGATAACTTATTTCAAATGGATTTCCTGGGATTTGAATTTCAAGAACCTCTCAGTTTTTTGCTTGGGTATAACAACTGAAGTGCACCTAGAGCACACATCATACATGTATCAGTGCAGATAGGCTTATCAACTGGAGTAGGATCACTGAATGTAGTGTTTAATGCATTAAATTATATAACATTATTATGGTAACTTGAATGAATACATTCCACAGGGGAATACCACCAATCACCACTTTCATAAGCATATATTGTTATGTACAGCTAAGACTATGTGCAAAAAACATTTTTGAAAATCACATTTGATTTCCATTGAATCAACTGCAAGAATATTATGAGGTGAATTGTCTCGTGGCGGTGGTTAATGCCACTATATTAGGGTCACGGCATGAAAAAGAGAGAGAGGGAGAATTTTTTCCCTGCATTTCAGTCTTTGTACCTCCAGTTCTATATTTTCTTGATGTGACCTCTGAAGAGTAATTTCATTCTTGTGCAAATTTGGCCCAATTTCGCAAAATTACAAAACACTAAGTGCTATTATATTTGGGGTCGTTGTATCTGTTTGTTGTTGCAATCATGTTCTTTCTGTGCTCACAAATTGGCATGCTGTTCTCATCAGAACAGTAAGCAACTGTAGTACATTGCTTCCCAATGGAAAAAGTCAAAGCAAAAAGGCTATACAGTGCCAACAGGAACCGGCTTTCTGGAGCTTTTATCTCTTCTAAACATCTGTAGTACATGGTTAAGGATCAGCACTGCGGTCAGAATGCCCAGCAACATGCCTGCCAAAACATCACTCCAATGATGCTTATAATCACTGATTCGTGACAACGAGCACAGGATTCCCAGCTGTGCAACCACAAGTTGGATAAAGAACTTGAGAAACTTGCTGTGAGGAAAACTCATCGTGGCTTCCATATAAAGGATCGTAAAGGTCACAGCATATGCTATTGAAAAGCAAACAATAAGTGGCCATTTTAGACCCAACATGGTACTGTAGAATATTATTAATAATTAAAGGCACTAATGCTACTCTTCATGGTGGAAGAC
The DNA here is from genome assembly GCF_036669935.1 of Montipora foliosa. Lineage (NCBI taxonomy): Eukaryota > Metazoa > Cnidaria > Anthozoa > Scleractinia > Acroporidae > Montipora > Montipora foliosa. The sequence continues at coordinate 3,804,413 of NC_090878.1, read as the reverse complement.
AGTAATGGTCGTGTTCCCTTGAACATTCATGATTCATGAATTATGCAGTGCTGGGAATGGAGCTGTGGTATTAGAGGATGGCGGAGAAGGTCAGTCACGTATGGGGAGACTTGATGGAGGGATATGGGACTAGGCATTTATTACAAAGGAGCTCAGGACCTCAATGCTAGAGGGAAGGGCAAAGAGGATGGCCTAAAGGTGCAGATTTGCTTTGTTTATAACTTACGACGAGGCAATATCACTATTATCGTGATAAACATCTCCATTATCATGACTGTCATCACTATATATCATCATCAGAAGATGCCTCTCTCACCTAATAATTATGACTAGTGTCACGTGCAAGTTCGCAACAGCAGTTTAAGATAGGGCAAGAATATTTGGGCTGGGAAGAAAGGAGTAGAAACAGGACATAAGACAGGAGAGTATACGTAAGGAACAAAAGAATGGATCTGAGATGTATTACAAAAGTGGCACCCATCAAAGCAAACATGAATATTTTGGCTTTTGCATGTTTACAGTGTTAATGCATCAAATGTGGCAATGTATTGGTAACAATGCAGCGTTAATGCATCAAATGTGGCAATGCATTGGCATTTGAAATTCTCGCCTAGGTGTAAAAAGAAAACTTATTTTCAATGGTACCTGAAAACGAGGCATGCCCTGATGGAAACGATAATCTTCCTTCCCTTAACAGACCAGGATCACCTGTACAAACATCCCCTAATATGTAATTGTGGCTACAGTTGGTGAAGACAGCTGGAGGTGCCTTGCAGATAGAGAGAAAATGCGGTCGTAATCTTCCAACAGTGTATTTTCCAACATCGGTGAGAAAAATGGTGATCAAGCCTCCATAGGTGAAACCTATGAATAACCTTAGTATCTCAATATTGCGGGAATTCAATTTCAAAGGACCCAGATTAAAATGGCTATCTTCCTTGGTTTTCATTCTCGACATTCCCTCCCTTCTGCTGTTGTAAAACTCAGTGCTGGAGATCACAATAAATGCTAAGACAAACCCTACGGAGTACAGCACAGTCGATGGAACAGTGCTTTCTTTATAAGGCTTGTTAATAGTATCATCATCGCAGTAAAATCCGCGCTTGAATGGTGGGATCACGAACTTGAAAATCAAAATTAAGATTTCAACCGCCGCCAAGCACAAGAAATCAACGAGAATACAAATGAAGCGTGGCTTTCGCTCAACAGATGGGACAATCTCACGCAATTTGTAAGCATTCTGAGGAAGAATTTCCACCTCTGGAGCAGGCCGCAAATCATCTTCACTGTTAGCCGACATCTCTGGAAACAGCCTTGGTGACCACGCTTGTGCTCGGTTACTGAGTTCTTTGACTCGAGAGGTGAAGTGACGAGGTTCAAGGAAACTGTGAGGTTGATTAGTTTACGCAAAACAGCTTTGTATAATAAGTATGCCCGGACATGGATGCCCAAAATTTGATGAACCGTGGATGGATGAATTGGATGGAGAGAACTGTGTGCAAAGAACGATGAGTTTCGCTGTTCAAGGGGCGCTAATAGGCGAGTAACTCAAATATTGCTAGTATTTAAGCTTACGCAAGCTTGTGCCAGAAATATCGAAATTGATGGTGGCAGTGGACTTAACATCTAAGATCTTACATTATAGTTAAGTTAATTCTAAATGTTTCTGTGAAACGTAAAAACCTCAGCCGTACATGGACAGATGAGGATCGCGTCTTTGTATGAAACTGTGCATACCACAGGTACCCCAAGAAGCAATAGTGTTCTTTGCTGGAAATAAGCTGTTGATCCATGAAAAAAAGGAGATGCTAAAAGGTGAAAAAAGTTAATTTTTTAATTAATAAGTTCTGTCTCTAATTTTGCCTCGTGCAATTTAAATTATATTTCAGGAGGATTTTACGGTGCTGCTTATTCCGCGTTAAAAATCCCAGATCCTGAACCAACACCTCTCATTCTGCAGTCATTTATTCACATGAAGAATTATTCACTTCTACTTGGTATGTTTTGAGACTGTTAATATGCAATAGCACTTGAATGATACAACATCAAGGAAGTTGTCAGAAACGTTGACAAGGCTCAAATCTAGCTGGACCATTTTTTAGCTTATAACCTGTTTGGACAAGGAAAATTGTAGACCATTTACAGTGGTCCATATCTGCCATGGCAAAATGTACTAGAATGTAGCTTACAAAGTTACGATTCAAAGACCCAAAGTTTCAACGCTCTTGTCTAGTGACTTCCTTTTATATGCTATAAAGATTTTGTGTTTTTCCTGTTCATTATAAAGCAGCAGGTTCTGCTCCACTTGTTTTCCTTTTTGCTGTAGGTGGCGAAACACCTTGTAACTAACGCCACATTATCAGCTGAGACCACGAGTCAGCCTTTGCTCTTTGCTAAATGTCTCATTAACAATCATGCAGTGGTGAGATGAAAATTGATCCTCCAATCATTTCATGGTAAATACTGCATGGTCAAAAATGGCGCCTAAACTTGAGATGTCATTGCTGAGAAAAGCTGCATGTTTATTCCTTATTTTTTGGAAGTTTCCATTTCAGTGAAAAGCAGTCAGAACGAAAGTACATTCTATATTATAACATTTGATGGCATTCATGATGGCATTCATGAAAAGATATTCATTATAACATTACTCATCCAACGGACAACCTTTGGAGTTCTTATACTCATCCAGACTGGTTTTTAGTCATCTGGGATGACCGGACGACTGCAAATGTGGATCCCTGAACTTGGCACCTCAATAGAACCTTCAACTGGATGAATTTATTCTTAGCTACATCTTTGGGCTTATTTGCCTCAACAAAAATGGTTAGCTTGGCAAATTGTCCTCTAAAGGTCCAAAGTGTATGAGGCCATATGAACAAGAACAGCCGTAGCATCATGGAATGGAAACGTTGATTACCTCGATATCCTATGTTCACCAGACTAAATAAAAAAAATGTGTTTGTTGATTGCAGGTGGAGCTGCAGGTTTGTTTGCATTGACTACTTGTACCTCAGCATCCCTGAGAGAAAAAGATGATCCATTGAACTGGGCACTTGGAGGTGTTGTTAGTGGAGCTTTATTTGGATTTAGGAGTGAGTATAGGTTGTTTGTTTAAATTGCTAGTATCAATAGCTGTTTAGACTGCAGTAAAGGTGCAATGGAATGGATGCCAGCAACTTAAATCCAACATGGCTCTAGATCTGAGACACAAGAGAACTGCTGCTTGCCGGCATCAGTTGCTATTATCTGTATCATTAAATGCAAATCAGTAGTTTGTTTTGTTCTTCCAAAAACAAAAACAAAAACCTTTGATACGAGGCCTTAGTGACTACTTGATGGCCTAGGTCTGTCACATTAGTCTTGTAGCTAATAATTCCGACCAATAGAATACTAAATTGCAATTGTGCAGGGATGTTTGTGAGCGTGGCATATCCCCGTCTGCAATTTTGAAACCTTTGGAGATGTCTTTAGCCATTTGATTTTTGTAATACAACAAGCAGGACATTGATGACCGGTAAGTTGAATTTTTTGGCTAAGGAGAATGTCGCCTCCCTCTTACAGAGCGTTTCTGATCATTACTTTACCCTTTTAAAATACAGGGAACAGTTGGCAAGTAGGATGTGGCATGGCTGCTGCTCTTGGATTTGGTGGAGCTGTTGCCAAGTACATGGGGGTATACAAACACCCTTTTCGCACAGACAGAGTGTTTCTATGAGTTGGGATTGGATCTATCCTGATAGTACAATATTTCATTTGAACATGTCTTTTCCTGATAATGTTAATGTAAATAAAGCCCTTTCAAATACATCCCCCATCGCTTTGTGTTAATTTACTTTCTAAGAACAAGATAAACACCAAGAATGAAGGTTTAATTAAGCCATGTGATATCGTGGCATTTGTTCTTCTCTTCATGATTTTTCCCGTATGGAGATTGCAATGACAATATTTGGATAAAAATGTTTATTAAACAAATTTGATAAAAACAAATTTGGGAGCAAACAAGTTACAGAAATTACCATTCCTTGAGGGCTGGTGTGTGAAGTGCATTTGTAGAGGTTGGTATGTTATCTTATGTTCACCCTTGTTAAGCCATAAGGGTCGTTTACCTGGTCAATGTCTCCCTAGGCTTTTAGTCAATACATAAAAATGTTCAATTGCAATAAATAAAGGTTCTTAAATAACTAAAGAAAATGTGTGAAGCACAAAATAAAATTAGATAGCCAACTTTCACCATTCAAAAATCCAACCAAAAATAAACATATGCCATACGATTTTTCTTCATCTCCGTAATTGCATTGTTCAGGAGAATGTAATTTCTAATCTTGGGTATCCTGTGTATAGGGTGATTTTTCGTTCGCCTGCTTTTTCGGCGCCATCTTGAATTGGGTCACACGTGCATTGATACGTCATATGAGCAAATGACAATTGCGCACCTCGTGATTGTTTGTTATTGTTTCTTTCTCAACCCTTCTCCTTTGCTTCCAAAGCTAATGTAAAACGCAATTCAATAATTCGAGATTATCTAGTCCTAGTAATAATAATGCTCTAGTTTTCCAGCTCAAATTCTAAATAATGACACGTAACAGTTAGTAGAACGGAAGAAAGGAATGCAAAAAACTATTTGTTAGCTTGGGTAGCAGGCTCTCCGAGGGACTGGGATTGGGGTAGAAGTGAGCCTGCGAGCAGGCTAACTATTTATGAAGTGTGGGAATAAAATCAGAGTACCCCAAATAAACCAGAGTTTTTATGTAGACAGAAGAAAAGAGAAGCTCTCCTTTTAGAAGATAGGGATAAAAGGTGAGTGGAAATCATTCATATGGAACGTTGCACTTCCATCAATGACCTGCTGTGGTGGGTGCTAATTGTTGAGCTAATTGTGACACAAAAATGGTATTGAACCCACAAACTAGCAAGAACAAACAGCTTGTGAATAGAGCACTATCATGAGGACTCTTACTAAAGATAAAAGACAACTTATAGCTTTTTACACACGCTTAGAAAGAGAGTTTATTAAGGGAATCTTAAAAGTAGTTTTAGTAAAATTGAGGTTCATTTCAGAATCAGTGTTTGGTAGTGAATAGCACAATAACAAAAGTCCTTGAAAATTCTCTTAGATGCAATATTTTATCAGCAAAGTTTAGCCCATAATGTCACAAAGGAAGCGTAGGTCATTTTGGAGTTAATCTTTTCAAAGCGAGTATATTCAAAGTGTGAAGTATTTGTTGTCAACACTTAATACCCAGCGCCGAACATTGACGATTTTTCAACTTTTGTTCGCAAGCTATAGGAGAAGTTAGTTTTTTTTTCCTGATGAAAACTAAAATTAATTTGTATCACAAAAATTTTGCACTTTGGAGCTTTGGAAACCTTGATGGTTGTGTATCGCTAAATTCTCGGAAGAAACACTATCAAATGGAGCTGAAGTGTACTTGAAGGATCTGATAAACCACAAAACGACCACGAGTCGGTAGAAAGCCTGCATTGAACCGTTAATTAGAGACCTTTTTAGATTGACGTATTCGTACTTGCAAGAAACTTGAACTTTAAATCTAATACGCATGCTCAGAAAGGAGACACTCGCAAAACAGGGCGTAACGCATACAGAGAACTGGTACCAGTCAAGTGGTGTCAATCTAATTGATGGCCTTTTAACTTAACATAATTGCTTTATGAGGTCACACTTCAGATGAATCTTAAAGATAACACAACGAAGCGAACGTCAAGCTCTGCATACCTCCGTTGAATCTCTCTTCCGACGGTTTTCGAGATTTCTACTGCTTCTTATTTAATTCATCGTCTAAAAAATGGCTTCTGTGGTAACAGTTATCGTCGGATTGATCATCATGGCTTGCGCGTTTGCTGGGTTAATTGTGGCCGCAGATGAATGCACGAGGCAACCCAGAGCTGTGTAATACCAAAATTTATTTCCTATTGCTCTGTGCAATAACTGTGACATTTGTACTTGGTACACAACACTGACGATATAACTGCATTAACTGACTCAAATGCGTACTATAAAGTTGCAACATGGACAAATATCAACAAAGCAATTAACGGACAATAACTGACGATTTCTAGTATCTACCTCAAAACTAGGCAGTAATCCTAATACCTGGACCCACCTAATGGTAAACAAATTATCTATGTTATACATATTTATCAAAAAGGAGTGCTTGGAAATGATGTCGAATTTCCTTATTTTCGCTCTGCAGTGATGAGACAATTTGAATCCATCAAACACGATTGGGGCTATTATTTCTCTAGTGCTACCCGTTTGTCTAACACGACGGCGAGCGACAGAGGAAGGTCGAACGATAGATCGACGATAGAGCATTTAACTGTCCGTTAGTATGTGGTTTCCAACCTTACGCTGCGCAAAGGTTCTTTGAAACTGGGGTAAAACGCGTTTTTCCGTATACAACATGCGGAACGCGACGACAGACTTGTCAAACGACTTGCAAGTTAAAGTAATTCTTCTTCACCACTTTGCCTTATGACTGACATAATCGACCCGGCAACGGACACAGACGGTGTACGGAACAGAAGACTGACGCGGGACAGACTGATCGAACGACCTCCAAATCTAATCACAATAGTTGGAATTGGACGGAGTACAAAGGGTATCCCGAATAATGAAAACAAAACGGGACACGAGACAGAAATGCCATGCGACTTCCACTTGACTAAAAAGCCGGTTGGCATCGGAAAGTTTA
>NC_090878.1:3775200-3792700 GCF_036669935.1 Montipora foliosa | reverse complement strand
TACCCTAGGACCCAACGCCTCCCCCCCCTGCCTACACCCCTGAATGTAAAGAACTCTTGTTTACGTAAGATTGTCCGAGTGAAAATTGTTCCCCCCCCCTCCGTAAGTGTGGCTTCAGCGAGTGCCAACCCTTTCTTCTGAAGACAAGTCATACCTGGTACGCAGGAGTAGGGTTCAAAATCAGTGACTCCTACATCCCTAAGGACATCCTCATCAATGAGAAACTCTCCAGTCCTAGCTCGGCTGTCTCTTGTTAACACCACATATGCAGCATCTGCCATGATGTCATCTGTACGACACTGTGCCAGTGCGTCTTTACCTCCAAGCATCTGCATGGCTGCAGTAGCTATACCTGACAAGAGAGAGAAATGATCCTAGAATATAAGATCCACTAATATCTGGACAATTTATGCAAATTATTGTCTCTTGTAGACATCTCAGAAATTCAGGTGGCCCCCCATTGGATTCAGACCCGTGACCTCTGCGATGATGAAGCAATCAATGCTCTACCAACTTAGCCCTGGAGCAACACAGTTGGGAGCAGGTCAGTTTGTTGGGCTCATGTCTTCCCATGAAAGGACTTCATGAAAGAAGTGTGAATACGTAAGTAGCTATACCTATTACATCATGTGACCAGAGTGCTAAGAGAATTTTTTTAATCTTCCACTCCCACAACTTCCTTAAATTAAGGATGGTTCCTAGAGACCCAAGCATAAGCACAAGGAAGATATGAAGGTCTACATATTAACTTCCAGTTAACTACTTTTGTTTGTTGTAAAAAAAAAAAAAGTACCAATAATGAATTATTAAAAACTGAGTTTGCAATAATTATTAGTATAAATACACAGGTGATTATACAAAATCGCGCGCTCTCATTGGCTCGCTATCTCGGATTATCAGCCGATAATCACCTAGACGGACAAAATGGCTGCCAGTAGTCGTTTTGCCACTGTAAGTGAAGATGATTTTCGCGTTGAAATGTTTTTTTTTCTCTTTTTTGAAATAATCACCTGTGTATTTATACTAAAACAATTATTCGCCTCAGGCTCAGTGATTTTAGGTAAATATTCACCTTGACTTCGTCTTGGTGAATATTCACCGATAATCACTTCGCCTTCGGCGAATAAATGTTAATGATAGTAGCGCATAAAATTATGCTTGTGTTACTAATGAAAATGAGACCTTGCAGAAACTACAGCTTCGAGAAACATAACCTGCTAGAAAACTACGTTGCTATACAAAGAAGACATCAGTCCTGTTAAGCACTGCCTGTGTCATTGAAATCTATCTCATATCACCTTGATGCAACATTGGCCACCATAATCTCTTCCTGTTAGAACATGTCAATCGTAACATTTTTGTGATAAAGTTTGTGTTCTATCAGACACTATAATTATGTTGAAAGGAAAAATCCTAGTTGATCAGTGAGTATTGTTGCATAATATCGCCTCATTTAACATCCACTCAAAAGCTACACGTACATGTATGTCCCCATTTAATATCCACTCCATTTAATTAAGCAAAGTTCTTAATGGTATAATTATTTGTATCTGCCGTGAAAAGATGGCCAATCTGCACTTGGATCGTCACCATCCTAATTTTTGCAATATTGTTTGGAATCTGTCTCAGTTCTTAGAAAAAAGTACTCGCACATAATACCATTATAAAATTTGTAATAATATTGTTTAAAGATCAGAAAGTTTTCAAATTGACAAAAAACTATCAAACCTTTAAACCAAAGTGAAACAAAGTACTTTCAAAATGCTGACAGACATAATAACTGGCTAAAAATTCTGTATCAAAATCCTGGCACAAGATGCAATCAAGGTTCAGTTTAATGCAAAGAAGACTCAAAAAAGTAGATAAATCCTTCTAAGATCTTACCAACCACCAATACTTTCATCACAAGATACCTGTTTTGGGCCATAAAGCATTGACTGAGATTCCATCATCCTTAAACTCCTCTGCCATTCCAAGTACACACATTGACATTCCATATTTTGCCATTGTGTATGCTGGTAACAAGACAAGAATGATTATTATCCTTAATCACAAACTTGAAAACAATAAGATCACTTTTGAAACCATTTCTCTCAGAGATAAAAATCATGAAAATCTTGATTCCCCAAAAAGACTCAAGACTTACCGACATGATTCTTAAACCAATGCGGTTTCATGTTTAATGGTGGACTGATATTTAAAATATGAGGATTCTTTCCCTTCTTAAGATATGGTAGACATGCTTGGGAGCTAAGAAAAAAAAAAGAGAATCATGATTTAACTCCAATAATGGGAGAAGGGATGGTGCAGTGGCAAGAGCATGCTTCAATTGTGTGAATCACCCCAAGAGGTTTATCACCTTGACTCACCATAAATATGTTCCTCTTGCATTTATGGAATTCATAAGATCATATCTACATGTAGGAAAAACGTAAAATAGTTATTGCCACATTGCAATGTTACTGAGACTGTTGCTGAAAAAAATGTAATTTTCTTTCACAAATAACATAAATTTTATGAAATTAATAATTATTTCTAAAAAGTATTCAAATGAAAGCTACTAAGCATTCCTTTCATGTAAGGCTGTTTATTATGTTGTATACGTTGGTTCTAACTTCAATGGGAAAAATTATCATGTGTGAGCATTCACGAGAAAGCTACTAAACAGAATTCCTCCTGGTGTGCCTCTGGTTTCCTCTACATACTCTAACCTTTTCATTGGTGTTTCTAATGTTCCTGTTAAGCTTATAGCACTGGCATTATTGACAAGTACGTCAATACCACCAAATTTCTTCACTGCTTCTTTTACAGCCTCATTCACAGCCTCTTCCTCCCGGATGTCGACTGCATAAGGGAGACACTTCCCACCAGCTTCTTCAACTAAAAAGAAAGTCAATTAAAGAGATGACAGTTTAGGTCAAGTGTCTTCTTCATGCAGCATAATTATTCAGTGCAAAAAATCCCAAGTTTTCTTTGAGGTGTATGACAATTCAAACATAAATTTACTTCTCAGTGCTTTGCAAATATTGCAATTTTTTTCAGGCAATTAATTGATCAATTCAAGGGATAGATCTAGTGTGGGTTACAGATCTCTCACCACATTGAGTCAGGGTTTTCTAAGTAAATTATTCTGGAACAAGGAAAGGAAAGGAAAGTAAGTTCATTTAAGTGTCAGGTCATTCCAGCGCTGGAGCACAAATTGCGGACTCTGTAAACTGAAATCAACAATTAATGCAAATCGAGTCAAAAGTTGGTTTTTAAGGGGGTGGAAAACTGGAATACCCTGAGAAAAACCTCTTGAAGCAGAGTAGAGAACCAAAAAACTCAACCCACATATGATCTTGAGTCTGCATAAAAGTATCAATTATTGTTTGAACCAAAAAAAAAAGGTTTCCATGGTATTTAACACTGGTTAGTGCTATCCATGCTTCGAACAACCCGGGCCAGGACATTAGGCAACTAGATTTTATCAACAGACCATTTTCGAAATATTAAATATTCAGCTTGATAGTGAGGCAGTGAGGACAAAAACAATAGAAACACGTTGGAATGAATGTGAAAAAATATTTACAAATCATCCACATTCCTTTGTCTTTCTCCTAACTGCCTCACTATCAAGCTGAATTTTATTATATCGCAAAAGGCCTTTTGGCCACCAAATAAAAACCAATTAATAGGGGATTACGATTAGGTTATTAGGTCTATCGTGCAATTAATTGCTATGATGCAATGTTTGCATGACGAAGCAGGTTGAATAATTGAGCCCATATCACAATTTTCAAGCCATTATCATAATTTACCTTCCTTTGCTGCTGTGTAGATAGTTCCAGGTAGCGTCGGATGAGGTTCGGTTGTCTTTGCAGCGATGACGATGTTCGCCCCATCTCTTGCTGCTTTAAGAGCTATCGCCTTTCCAATTCCACGGCTTGCGCCGGTAATAAATACAGTTTTTCCGGCTAGTTTTCTGACCAATAAAATAATAGACGAATATGTAATTAGTTCAACTTGTGAAAGAAAAATTTTTATCGCTGAAAAATACCTAAAAAATAGTAAACTTTTACACTCACCCCGTGTTTAACATTATGAATGGTCTTGTCAAAAGCCCGCACTTGGTCAGCACCTTGTTGCTTACTACATATATCGGAGCTCAAAAGTACCGATCCGGCGGTTGACTTTCCATGGTGGTCTAGGGGTAAATTGTTGGTCTTTTTTGAAGCATTTAAATTGTTCTTTGTTTTTTTTTCTCATTACCTTCTGTCAGCTTAGATCGTAAACAGGTGTTTAATCATCCTTGGAGACCCAGGGGCAGTCAGTCGGTACAGGACAACAAAATCACCGGCAAAATCGGGACTGGCTAAGGTTTCCAAGTCATATCAGTCCCAAGTTCATCCCGACCCGCCTGACTGCCCCCCCCCCCCCCCCCGCTCCGCACCCGGCGGGAACTCCCACATAAAAGGGACGGGGGCGCTCATTGTACCTTTTGGGTGTTAAAAAAGCTGTCACCTCTTAACGTGTTCAGCCTCAAAAGGTCCACAGTGGGAGCTTTAGCGGGATTGAGCCGATAATTGACATATTTTTAATTTTGTCTAATTAAAACCCATAATTTGGTACCTCGTAAGGGTAGAAAAAAAAAATCATGCCACGCCCACAAGACAGGATTTTGGTACCTCTTAGGGGTTCACTTCAACATTTCTGACGAGCACCCACGTCCTTTTTATATGGGAGTCCCCCTTCCACTGGGGACTGCCCTTGCATCTCACGAGGATGAATCCAACAAAAAGTAAATGTTTTTAGGCCAAGGGTTAGAGTAAGTTGAAGGTTTGGGTTGTGTCTGCAGTGTGTTTTCTTTACCTTTACTGTGCTGCCTACATTTTAAACTGATTGAGTGGAAACACTGAGACAATGGTTTTAAGAACCAGCTAAATTGTCACTTTGTCTGTAAACAAATGGTTCCAACTAAGAAATCGGCCAAGAATACCAGTATTTCCCAGAGACAATAATTGAAGATAAAGACAGAAAAGCGATTGTGTGACAATTGGTACGCATTTTCAGTCTTTGTTATGTACCCAGCCCGTAGTCTGGTAGTCACGCAACACTCCCTCAAATATCAGCAGCCATTTCGTTGGGGGGAGCTATGTGTGACATAACAAAAAAAGGCTGCAAAGGAGACTACAGGCCTCCACACCAGAAAAAAATCTGACCCATCCAACTGCAGACAATTTTCTCCCAATCGTGTGACACAAAATTCTTGAACATATGCAGTTATATATATATATATATATTTATTAAAAACTGAACTATGGATATCAGATTTCCAGCATTTTTATTGGCCTGCCGGACACAAGCTATCAGTTCATATACCTGCTGTGCCCAATATGGTCAAGGACTGCATCAGCAATAAAGCAAGCTGAAACATTTTTGCAGCTCTGAGATAAAATGGCCAAAAAAGGCCGTTTTTGGACCAGAATTGACCAAGCCAGAAATCGATGCTTTGGTCAACAATACTACCCCCGGGAACACCAAAGAAGAGTTATAGATGCTGAGTTTTAATAAAACATATTAAAAAGGATGGGGTTACCATCAATAACAAACTGAAGTGTCCAATTGTTTCTTCAACATCAGCTGAATGTTCACTTGATTCTATGTACATGTACATTGTAACCTCTGGAATTGCCTCCAGATTGTTAGCGAAACGTCATTATACATAAACCCCTGGTGTGACTCAAATTGAAATACAGCGTATGCATGAACAGCTCGAGACCCTCGTCTGCTGATAGATGTCATGTTGGAAGGGTTCAAGGCTAAGCAGCATGTTTCTGCTCAAAGGATTACAGTGGATTTGCAAATCACGGTCACCAACGAGACAAAAGATCATGGTTGGGATGCACTGAGAAGAAGAAGGAAGGCTAGATTTTTCAACAACGTATAAATTAAGCAACAACTTAATTTCAAGATCTTAATCCAGCACCCTGAAGACTGTACAAGAAGCCATGCACTTCTTCATGCTGATAAGGATGTTTTTAAGTTTTCATTTTTTTTTCCAAAGAAATTTTGCTTACTGGAAGTGCTTCCCAAAGAATGAGATTTTTAAGCTCAATTTATCAAAGTTTTTAAAATAATTTATTTTAGTATTTGTTTCCTTTTCTTTCTTTTGTAAAAAAAACACAGATTAAAATATTAATTGTCTTCAAAGAATTATTTACCCCAACAGTGACATTTCTTGTTTACAAACATTGACATCACATTTCTTTTGATATTTAAATTTGCCACCCATGGAACATAAGAAGTCATTGTTTCAACAACCAATTAGGTTCTGGTTGGCATATTAATAACAATGGGTGACGTCAATGGGTGAGAAACACTGCTACATATACAAAAACCATTTACCTTTATAGAAAGAAAACGATTTTGTGACAAGTTTGTAAATGTTGAGTCAACCCAAAATAATTGAAAATGAAACATATTCACCACAATTGCACGAAAAGAATGCAAAAGTGCTTCCAAAAATTCTGAATTTTTTAACTGACACAGTAGGGGTCATGCCTACTTTTGTTACTGTCTTCTAACACTCCCAAACAAAGGTCTTTGGTCTCCTTTGCCCACAACTTTATCAGATTCCTCAAAATTTTAAAGTCACAGAGATATGGACCCAATAACCTCTCAGGGTTGTCACATGCACGGTTGCATTCTTTTTCCTTTCTCAGAACAGCTACATTTTCATTTTAATTGAGTGAACTGTAGGTAGTCTCTGAATTATGGAGAAAACAAGTGGTATTTGTGCAGATCACTATTCTTAAAAAGATTTTCGTTTTTTTTTTCCTTTCACTGATTTTTAAAGTTTGGATTTTACTTTTCCCATAAGCTTCTGAAGATGCATAGCTAATATCTTGTGCCCTTTGATTTCAAGTCTATCCAACATCGATAACTGCAAAGGATTTAGATGTCCTTGGAACATTCTCACAAAATCTTCAGAGTCCATAATCAAGGTACAACCAACTTCCCCACCAGGAAATGAACCACTTCCAACACTTCCTACAATGTCAAAAAATCAACTGTCTTTAAATAGTCAATGATAATATTATTGTACTTTTCTAATAATTATTATTATAGTGCAACCTCTATTAAGTGGCCACCGTCAATTAAACGGCCACTTTCTAAAGTTCAGAATTATCTGTCACTAAAATGCTGTATTTGATACCTCTATTCAACAGCCACCATTAAGCGGCCACGGCTCCTTTTCGTTGCTGCAAGGTCATTTTTTATTGCTCTTTTACCTCTATTAAGCGGCCAGCAAATTATCGTTTCAAGCAAAACAGTGACAGGAAGAAGACAAGAATACAATGGGTGATGACTAATAATGACAAGAACTGCAATTTAATCTCCATTGTAATGACAAGTCACAAGCTGCAAATTGTATACACTTGGCCATCCAGTTATTTTAAGTAAATCGTCCATCAAAAGCTAATGAACCACAATAGATTTTACAATGACTGTTGGTGTAAAAAAAAAAAGGTCTAAGTTTTGTTTCATGGATTTTTAAAATCTCCACATAATAATTATCGATGGCAGGATTTTATGCTGTCACCACTGCCCCATGGATCCCACAAGACTGTTAATTGCATGTACAGCATAAATAATAATCTTATTGTTCCTGATGTATGGGTTTGCTAATTGACCAATAGCCTACTGACCAGGCTAATTTTGGCTGGACGACTCTTATTTGACTGAATGACTCAACAACTTTCCGAATAAAACTGACCAAATTGACTGAGTGACTGACCAGCTGCTCCAAAATTAAATTAATGATTACCTTCATTGTCCTTCAAATCAAGATACCACACTCCAGGTTCTTTTCCTGACAAATGAATCTCAAAGACACCATTCACAATCTGAACAACCTCCTTGCTACAACAACTCTTTATTGCCTCAAAGACCTCTGTCACAGCTACGCCTGGGCTACCTGAAGACTCACTTCCCATCATTACAGCCTCTGAAAGCGAAACAGATGAAAAGAAAAAAACTAATAATAATTATTTTGCTTCCATTTGAGGTAGATGAGGAAACGTTAGTGCAAATGACTCCATTTCATGCCATTCTAAATTCACAAGGATGCTGTACCTGTCAGAAAATAAAGAGGGGCACATTTTGGAAAAAACTAGTTAGCAAACACGATAGTCCACATTAATGCCCATGTTGACTCTTTATTTTCAAGGCATTGCAAATGCAGTTGATACTTTGTTTATCTTTCAGAGGTACTGTACAAACAAGTAAATATGTTACATAAATGTTACAACATGTGAACAATGGCAACAGCAAAGATTCTCCTGTATATCAGGCAAGTTCCACTGTGCAGTATTAGTATATTGTCTTTCACCTGGTGATACTAAGTATTGGGTGAAGTCCATGATTCCTTCTTCGGTGAGAACCTCCTCATCATAAAGAAACTCCCCAGTTCTTTTTCTACTGTCTCTTGTCAGCATGACATATGCAGCATCAGCCATGATCGAATCTTTGCGGCAGTATTTCAGTGCTTCTTTGTCATACATCACCTCCACTGCAACAGTAGCAATACCTATTGACAAAAAAAATAACACAGATGCCCAAACTTGCATATGACACCTCAAAATGAATTCATAAACAACATACCTTTCTTGGGCCAAAGGGCATTGACTGCTATTCCATCATTTTTGAATTCTTGCGACATGCCAAGGACACACAAGGTCATTCCAAACTTGGATACTGAGTATGCTTTTAAAAAAACCAAACAACACAATTAAGATAGGTACACTACAGGGTGTATGTGCTTAATATCATGGTTAGAGTGCTCGCCTCCGGATCGAGTGGTCCGGGTTGGGGTCCTGGCTGGGGACATTGAGTTGTGTTCTTGGGTAAGACACTTTACTCTCACGGTGCCTCTCTCCAACCAGGTGTATAAATGGGTACCAGCAAAATGCTGGGGGTAACCCTGCGATGGACTTGCATCCTATCCAGGGGGGAGTAGAAATACTCTTAGTCGCTTCATGTGTCTAGGTTTAATTACATATTTCTATACACCTTATTCCAAAATGGCTACCATCTTAATATTCTTTTGTTGGTATTCAAATTAGCCCTTCTTGCCTCATTTTTAAGCTCAAAAATCAAAAGAATATTTTATCTTGAACGAGGCAATAAGGGCCAATTTGTATGCACATAAATCAGCAGTCATTTTGCAATAAGGTGTATTATATATTGTATGATAGGAATCCATGAACAAGAGAGGCCATTAGGATTTAACCCAAATCATACAAATTAACTCTGGTTTCAATTAATAATAGGGAGCTTAAGCACGCGTGTTTTGGAGACGCGGACGGCAACCAGAAAAGAACATTTCGTGTTCCAGGACAGTGGTTTCTCCCACATTTTTACACTAATCATCTCTAATGGAGAAAAGATACTTGGCAATGTAAGTCAAAAGGGAAAACAGCTCACTTCCCGTTGCCGTCCGCGTTTCAAAAACATGCGTGTTTAAGCTCCCTAATAATACTATAACGGCAACAGAGAATGACTTCAAGGTATTCTTATCAGTTTTTAGTCAGCACCGCCTTTACATATTACTACTTGATAAAACTCTACTGAGGATGAACAGCTGTAATATACCATCATTATTAAAAGCTGAATTACACATATCAGATTTTCAGCATTTTCATTGGCTCGCCGGACACAGGCTATCAGTTCATATACCGGCTGTACCTACATATGGTCAAGGAACGCATCACTAATAAAAAGAGCTGAGAACATTTTTGCAGCTCTGAGAAAAAATGGCTGACAAAAGCCATTTTGGACCGGAATTGACCACGGCAGAAAAATAAAATCAACATCGAAGAGTTGTTGATCCTGAAGTTTTTATAAAACAAGCCCAAGTAGAATAATTCTTATTCTACTTGGGCTTGCTGGATATAAAATGATTATAACCAACATCCATCACCTCATAATTATCCAACGCACCCTTGTAGAATAATATTGTTAATTAACCTTCCAAGAACTACACTTGTAGTAATTAGTTGACCCTGGGTATTTAAGCAAGGTAGTGAGATTAATTAAAATCACCCAAAACATACATACCCACATACCAATGTGGTCTTTAAACCATTCATGTTTCATATTCATTGGCACAGTAATGTTCAATATGTGAGGGTTGGATGCAGCTTTGAGATAAGGAAGGCAGGCTTTGGAACTGTGACAAAAAACACTCAGGGTCTGACTTTTATTGTGAAGTTAAAGCTTCAGATTTTGAAAGTGTGTTTGCTTAACACCTGTCTGGCAAAAATTTGAGCTTTGATTTTTATCCAGAGGCTGTTTACTTTGAGTGTAAATTTTGGATTTCATGGTCCGCCATTACTCACGCTCAAAACTGCCTGACTGGACCACAGTAGGTTGGGTCTACGGAAAAGTGACGTTATTTACTCAATAGCCTAAAATTTCAGCATGTAAACGCAGTTTTTTATGTATACAAAACACAAGTTTAAAAATCTGAAAGCCTGAAACTCCCACGCTGCATATTAATTCAGTTGAATACAAACGCATTGCATTCTTAATCCTTTCACCCCTAAACCAGCCTAAACCAGTCATAGTTAGTATTTACTCTGTTGAACGCCAGATGATTTTACTCATCAATGGGGAACCCCCAGGAGTCAATATGCTAACGAAGTGAGTCTTTGATGTTATATTCTCCTCAACCCAGCTCTCTCAAGATTTTAAAGTTAGTAACGGCGGACCATTAAATAGAAAAATTCCAGTTCAAAATATACAACTCTGTTTTTGAAATTAAGGCTTAAAACTTGGGTTACAGTACTTAGTGTTTAGTTGACATAGTTTTGAAATCCAAAGTAAAAAAAGATTTGATTTTTGATCATAGTACCACTTTAAGATAATGAATGCAGTTATATGCACGTACCGGTGAAAGCAACAAGGAAATTGTTGACATCTACATACAGGAAAAAGAAACTCACCATAGATATGTCCCTCTGGCATTAACATTACTCATCAAGTCATACCTGGAATAATGAAAAACACATTGACAACAATCAATGGTCAGTCCACACATTTGCTTACCACCACTGGTCTGTTACATGTAGTATTTTCATCTTACTTTTTCATTGTCGTTTCCAAAGTTCCTGTCAAATTTATGACACTCGCATTGTTGACAAGTATGTCGATACCACCAAATTTCTTCACCGCTTCTTGCACTGCCTTATACACAGCTTCTTCATCACGAATATCCACAGCGCATGGTAAGCACTTCCCGCCAACCTCTTCAACTGTAAAAAAAAGTGTCCCCCAAATCTATGTATAATTAAGCGGATCATGCCTATCTTTTGTATCTAACCTGCACAAATTATTTTATTCACCAATCCTTTAAGGTGGCGAAATACGAGATACAAAAAACCCTAAACTTGGCGCGCAACATTGTTTCCTTGCAAGTTTGGGTCGATGTTTCGCGTTTTTCACCTTGCATGATCAACTTGTCGCGCAACAAAAACATTTGTTGCGGGTTGAAGAAAGTTGTTGCGAAAAGTAGAGCGCGGGTCTACTCTGAGCAACAAATTTTGGCTTTGTTGCTCGTTTTTCATCAAGCTCACAACTTGTCGCACAACAAATGTGCTCGTGTACCAGCAAATCAACAAATCAGCACCCTGCATTTCTTCAACCTGCAACAAATGTTTTTGTTGAGAGACAATTGCTTAAATTGTCCAGATAAGTGTGAAGATCACTTTTATCTTTCGTATACATAATAATTACTATAACTAGCACTTAAATACACACATTAAGCTCATTCATGCATAAGATTAATTTCCATGCATACAGTGTGATTGACAAAAAAGAAACGAAACACGAAATAATCAAAGGAAAGTGTGCACAAGAGCAACGATATTGAAAAGCGATAAGTAAAGTAAAGATAAGTAATTACATACACTGGTTGCAGGAATCGAACGGGGCCGAAACCCTGTAAACACCCCCTTGGGGCGCCCATGGTACGCCTACAACATTGCTAATATTAATGCTGACAAATGTTAAATGCCTGTAAAGTACTTACTTTACCCTGGGTGACAATGACGTTCTTTCTAAGGACCATGAAAAACGCTAGGTGATTCGGAGTAAACGATTAAGAACGGACAAAATTTTACCTCAAAAATTCTATATTCCTCTGGCAACCAAGGTAAATAATTATTTTAAAGCTTACCTTAAAATCTCGAGGAAAATATCGCAATATTCTAATCTAATCAACTTCAACAGTACTGGTCCGCACCTTCTTTTGCTGCAGTATAAATAGTTCCAGGTAGCTTCGGATGGGGCTCAGCTGTTTTGGCAGCAATGACGATGTTCGCCCCATCTCTTGCTGCTTTAAGAGCTATCGCCTTTCCAATTCCACGACTTGAGCCGGTTATAAACAACGTTTTCCCGGCTAGTTTTCTAAATATTGGGATACGTGAAACTTAATTAGATAAGAAGAATAATTTTCAAGGCCTAAGAAAGCTAGAAAGGTTCCGTTTTCGAGGAGAAAAATAACAATTTCTACCCTGTGTTGGCAATCATTCTCCATTCTCTTTCCATCCGATAAGTAAAGAGAGGTCAGCGCCCTTCATTACAGAGCAGCCTCGTTCCTGGAGATGTTTAGCGCCAATTTTTCAAGATGGCAGAAAAACTTCAAATGGGACGCAATAAAAGAAAGAGAGAAAAATATATTAGTCAGGAGTCCGTAAAGAAGAAATCAAAGGAACCAAAAGAATTAAGGGAGCTTGCTCTTAAAGAGATCGCTAGTCTTAACGATGAGATTTGTCATTTGGAGGACGAAATAGATCAAACAGAGTACACATCTGCGGGTCAGTATACTATTGAAACATTACAAAGGGTGACCTCTGACCTTTTGCGAAATGTTCAGCCTTCTTCATTGCAAGAAAATAATGGCAACGAAATTGAAAAAGACATTGATGCCTTACAAAGTCGACTTAGTTCACTGGAAGCTTTTACGGGAATCAAATTTGTGGAAAATAGCATCTCAGTGTTGTCCAAAACGCAGAGTACTTCAGTTTTGCTCCGTCGATTATCGGGCACTTGTCACGTGATTCCATTTACTGTTGAATTTGAGGTCCAAGAAGATGAGCAGAGAAGTTCTACTTGTTCAGGTATACCTGTTTACAAATCGTTTCCTTTTTTACAAACTGGCAGATTGGGAGTGCCGGCTTTGAAGGAACATAGGCTTTTGCAATAATATTAAAGGGTTGGGATATTTTCTCCGAAAATGCTGACAAAATTGACCTCTTCAGCTATGTTTTTCTTCAACACATAAATATTATTATTTGTATTTCTGCCATCATCAAGGGGTCCAGATAAAAGATACACATTCAAAGCCTAGTTTATGGATGTCCTATCTGGTTACAATTTACCAAAACACCATGAAAAACCTTTAATGTTAATGTTGAAGACATTTGACGTGTAAAGTTATTCCAAAAATTTCATCCTGACATTCTACAAGAAAAAACTACATTCCATTTGTTTTTCAAGTTGTCTGACAGTACAGAGGATTTCACAAAACAACATTAACTAGGAAACTATTTGCTTGCCAACAGCCGTAAGGAAAACTGAAATCTCCCAAGGGCACATCATACCTTAATTTCAGCATCTAGTACGCCATTTGAAAACCTAGCTGTTTAAAAGTAAAACCAAAACATTGCACTTGTGATATAACAATAAGTACCAAGAGTTAAAAATTCTGTATCCAATTCAATTTTTATTTGCACCATTTTAGTATTTCCTATTAATTACAGCATTACAAAGGTATATACTGGTACTTCATTGAGAACAATAAAGAAAAAACGTTTCTTAAAATTGGCCACAGTGACATGCCAGTGTTGCTCTTTATTTTGCCAGTCAGAAACAATGACTACATACTGTAGTTATCTTCTTTCACTTTGCACATTTTCATGCAGACAAAACACAGTGAAACGCATGACGTTTCCATTGCTTATCGTTTCCCAAAGTCTCCTATCATCTGGCCTAAAATCTCCCTTGAATGCAGGAAAATAATAAAATAATTATTATGTACTTCTCTCGTTCAAATGTCATCTGCTTTAATTTATGTGTGACAAATGAATGTCAGACTTTCAAGGTAACATTCTTTGCCTTTTGTTTTGTCTTACATGTACATGAAAAGACTCTGCATCTGTTGAAGAAAACAACACAGTTTTGAATAGACTTAAAATAGATGTCACAGAGCCTCTTGCCAGTCAGGAACTTTCAAAGTTCATTCAAGCGACTGAAAAAGACAAAGCCTTGCAACCATTCTTCATTGGATTAATACAATATGCTGAATGGCACAAAGATAGACAACGGACATTTCAGCACTTTAAAATGAAGTACCCTGAAACTGTTCAGTTGGTTGGCATGCCAACAGGAAGCCAGGCAATACAACTGCAGAATAGAAATAAACCTGGACTTGTTTTCATGGTATATTGGAGACTTGACATAGATGAATCTGGCCAAGTTACGCCGGATTTTCAAGTCCATGCAGTGGCACCACTAAAACAAACTGGTCAAAAAGACAAGCATTCTTTACTAAGAAGTGTGCCAGAACAATTTCAGAAAGTTTTGCCAACTCTTGGTTTTGAGCAGTCCATTGAGTTGGTGATTGGAATCTTATGTAGATAATACAAACATTCTTTTTTAATTTATTTATTTCACCATTCAAACCCATGCTGACTCATCAAATTTTAATCAACAGTTTCGTTTTTTAGTGCTGTCAATCAGTAAAGCGAAACACATCAAAGGGTGTCATTGTGCATTTTGATTGGCTTATTTAAATCAGCTTGCTTGGTTTCTCTTTTGAACAGTACACATATTGTCACTGCCAGTATGACTGGCTGCGGTAAAACAAGAAGCGTCACAGTTAGAGGATTTCTTGTGTACATTTATTGCTAAACTTTTGCTCACTTAAAGCATTTGAGGGTTAAGACACCTGCAGAATCTAGGTATTACCTTAATAAACAACACAACATGAAAGTACTGCTCAGTAGCTTTCATTTAAATGGTCACACTTTAGGATTACACTCACAGACTCAAAAGATAGAACCACTATGTACAGCATAATAAACAGCACCACAGGAAAGTACTGCTCAGTAGCTTTCATTTGAATGGTCACACTTAAGGATTTCACCCACAGACTCAAAAGATAGAACCACCTTGTACAGCATAATAAACAGCACCACAGGAAAGTACTGCTCAGTAGCTTTCATTTGAATGGTCACACTTAAGGATTTCAACCACAGATTCAAAAGACAGAACCATCTTGTACAGCATAATAAACAGCACCACAGTAGAGTACTGCTCAGTAGCTTTCATTTGAATGGTCACACTTTAGGATTTCACCCACAGACTCAAAAGACAGAACCACCTTGTACAGCATAATATACAGCACCACAGTAGAGTACTGCTCAGTAGCTTTCATTTGAATGGTCACACTTTAGGATTTCACTCACAGACTCAAAAGATAGAACCACCTTGTGCAGCATAATAAACAGCACCAAAGGAAAGTACTGCTCAGTAGCTTTCATTTGAATGGTCACACTTAAGGATTTCACTCACAGACTCAAAAGATAGAACCACCTTGTGCAGCATAATAAACAGCACCAAAGGAAAGTACTGCTCAGTAGCTTTCGTTCCACCTTGTACTGTACAAGACCATTTGATTCCTCAATTTTTTTAAAGAACTCAACTTCCGCTTTGCCAATTTAGCTGCGACGGCTATGTTGGCGATTTTTCTGCAGTGTCGCCACATTCAGCTTATACTTTATGTACTCGATCAAACACAGCTGAGCTTTTCTAGAAATTTTTTGCTCATGCAAGTGCGGCAGGTATTCACGAGATGCGCTGATAACTAACTGATATCCAGCTAAAAAGGATCTTCACGCCTATTGGGAGTATGAAGAAAAAAACCCGGTTTAGATTGAGTACTTCATAGTACCGGTACCATTCCAGCTGAAAAGTTGACCTGGGGGGAGGGGTGAGGAAGTTACTGTGTCAGAGGTTACCAAATTTCTAGTCGATTTCACTTACGGTCCAAAAATTAGCACTACCTTGTGCAGTATAACAACCATCGCTTAATTAAACGAAGTAGTAGCTTTCATTTTAAAAGTAACACTTAAGGACTTGAACTTTATCAAGTTCTCTATTGCCTTGTTAATATCGCGAGTTTGTGTTTTTGTGACGCCAATATTGGCACTATTTGTTGCTATACAGGCCATATTGTTTCGCATTCCAACGAAATTTCACAGTTTCAACCACTTCAATAGCCGTGTTAACCTTCATTTTGCAAGCCTTCATGTTTGCGTTTTTTTTCGCGGGTCTCTGGTGTCTGCCTTTGCTGCTAGCATGCATCGTGTCGCGAATTTCAGCAGCACAATCTCCCCTGATTATAGTTTCGATGGACGCCCTGGACTGGCGAATTCTGCGAAGTCAAGTTGCTAACACACCGAATTTCGACTTCATAGCTCAAACCGGCGTGAAGGCCGAATATATCAAGAACGTTGAACCGATTTTAACGTGGCCGAACCACCACTCTATTTTAACGGGTCTCTACTCGGAAAGCCACGGTATCGTATCGAACATATTTTGGGACCCTGTCTACGAAGAAATGTTTGTCTTCGGATACGACTGCTCTTGCTTCGACCCAAAATTCTACAACGACTCAGAACCAATATGGCTGACTCTCCAAAAGAACGGCGGCCGAAGCGCGTCGTATTTCTGGCCTGGAACTACAAGCTACGCAGAGAAACCCACGTACCACAAAAAAGAAACTTGCCTTTTGGATTGCAGAGCTATACATGCAAAGGATTTACCGAAGTATAGAAATAGGACGTTGCCAGGTTTTCCACCATACGTTCATTGTGCGTTTAATTTTAGCATTCCTTGGTCCGACCGTATAAATCAGGCGATAGAATGGCTCCTTTTGGACGAACCTCCGCAGTTTTTGGCTTTATACTTTTATGTGTTAGATAGCATAGGCCATCTGTATGGTCCCTACTCGCAACAGTACAGAGAGACCTTGGAAAAACTTGACAGAGATGCGGTGGGACTTTTGCTAAAACGATTGGAAGAGACTGGGCTTCTTGAGAAGGTGAGATTGAGTAAATCCTAATCATGATGAACACGCATTTTTGTTTTTTTGTTTTTTTTTTTAACAAATATATTTATTTCAACAAAAAGAGCACTACTTACACAATTACTTACATCATTTACACAAATTTACTTGCATCAATGGTAAATAAGGAACTCAACTACTTACAAACTACTTACAATACGATACTTACACTTACAGAGCAGTACTTACACTGCTTACGGACAAACAACAGCAACTAATGGGCGAAAAATAAATAAATAAATAAACATACAATTAAAAAAGTGGCATAATGACAGGAACAGTGCGCTAAGAAAGATAAGGAGACAGTATCCATTTTTTTCTTAAGAA
>NC_090878.1:3765200-3770200 GCF_036669935.1 Montipora foliosa | reverse complement strand
ATCTTTGTTTGTCCCAGCATTGGTTTGACGATCATACTTGTTGCTTTGGGGCTTTGCGTTGCAGAGTTAATGTAGTTGAAAAGCGAGAATAAAATGCTGCCCTGGGAGCAAAATTATGCAGCGAAAGGGCACGATAGAGTTGCTGAGAGGATACAGTCGAATGATTCCATGACAACACAAACAACAGACGCTAGTCTCAGGAATTATGCGCGAAAGCAAGTTTTAATTGGTTTTCAGTGTTCTTATCTCTCATTGGCTGAGCAGGTGGCTCGCTGCGCAACGAAAGCAATCGTTGAAACGGCTTCAAAACCTTCGAAAGTCGGTGGGAGGTTGGTTTTGAATGAAATGGCCGGTCCCCCTCAAATACTTTTTTTATAAATGTGTGGGGTTTGCCTTTCAGAAATTAGGTAACAAATTCTTTCATCCAACTGATTTAGCCAAAGGATTTTACCGTCAACCCATCTACCCACTAAGGGCAGATATTTTGATATCTCGAGCTGTTAATTAATACCACAACTTTAAAAGGAAGATACCGAGCTTTAATAATTAATTGATATTAATATGGATACTAGTGACTGAATTTTTAAAGAAAAACACTGCATGAAGATAAATTGAGAGCCAGTGTCCATTTAGGCCGATTAAAACGTTGAGCTTTTTTCATGGTTCGTTCGCTTAGCTCAAGGTCTGGATCCGCCACTGGTATCATGGTTGGGAGGGTGATTACTCGGGTATTTACAATACACCAAGCTACTCTAAAATCCGAGGGAGGAATGTCTACGATGTAAAAACTGTCATTTTTAGCAGTTTTGCGAATCAGTTTTATTTTCAACTGCAGCTAAAACCACAAGAATCGTCCAGTTTAAGCTGTTTTTGTTCGCTATGGAAGACGTTTCCCCTTTATCTCTTTTGAAGGGTTATTTTAGTGTGGATGATTAATTACTAAGAAGGTAAGCTAAAGTCACTTTATTTAATGTCGGTAGTTCCTTCAGCTACGGGGCTTGTATTATTCCGTAACCCCCTCCCTCTGTCAGTGCTCTATTTTACTTAAAGCTACAGCTTCACAAATCAGAAGAACATCGAAACAGACGTGTCTGAAGTCGCTGAGGTGCAAGTCTACGCCTGAATTATTTATGTCTCATTTAAGAGTGATTCGCAGACGGGAAGCCTTAAATCTTCTTGTCATTAATGATAATAAATGAGGAGCAAACTACATTAAACACACAGTAGGCTCACTGAGACACCCTAACAACTGTTCAAGACCATGCACTGAAATGATGAACTCATATCTGCATGAATACCTTTATTAATGTCTTTCTGGTTTTTATAACTTCCACTCAGATGGTATGTCTCGAAAACGTCAGAGCTTTGACTTCTGTTGGGAGCTCTTGCATTTTTTTAGTAGGGACGAGTCATTATCGACAAAAATTCATCGGCAAATCCATTAAAATGACTATGACTATTTGGGCGTCCACCTTTAAAACTAACCTTGTTCTTCTGGTAAAATTGCAGAAAAGAGTGGTGAGAATCATAGATAAATCTCATTTTAATGCTCATTCTGACCCTATGGTTAAGAAACATGGAATCCTAAAATTCCATGATCTTAACCTGTTACAACTTGGTCAATTCATGTTCTCCTATCAAATTCGAACTCTTCCTCCCAAGTTAGCTAGCAAATTCACTCTAAACAGTCAAATTCACACATAGTATTCAAGAAACTCTCATGCATTTCGTTTGCCTTTCTGTCGGACTAACATTAAACAATTTTCTGTTTTCTATCAGGGACCTAAATTTTACAATTCTCTTGACATTGATATAATCAATTCTTCCTCAACAGCTTCCTTCAAGAAAGTACTTAAGTCATTCTTTTTTAACAACTATTCTGAAAATTAAGGATTTTGTTCTTAATTTTACTTTCACAACTGTTTACATCTTTCAACACCTTAATTAAATGACTAAGTGTTTGTAATTGTATGCTTCATTACCAACTTGTAAGTTAAAACTGTTTTTAATTTTCGTTCATTACTTTATATTTCAACACGTCAAATAATTAAATGTTTGTAATAATTGTATTCTCCGTTGCCAACTTGCATGTCAACGATAGATAGATGCTTTTACTTGGGGAGGCCTAATTTACATAAGCTTAGTAGTTTCTTTTAGGCCTCCTCGCCACCAATGTAATTCAATAAATTTTCTTTCCATCTTCTCTTTTTTGGTTGTTCATATTTGTATTTTAATTTCTTCTTTCTGTGGCAAAAAGTAAATTTTAAAAAAAAATTAAAATTAAAAAATATTTGAAAGCACAGAGGTTGCTGCAATTAAGACCGCATCGACAGACTGAGCCAATTAATGAGTCCAAAGCGAACTGTATACAGCTGGCACTAAGCGGGGGTGGAAAGAAGATCAAAAGCGATTTTGCCGGCTTTTGTCTCTGAATGCATAAGTTGTTCGATCTTTGAGTAGTCCGCATCACCATTAATCGTATCATATACAAAAAACTTGAAAAGGAAGCAAAGCTTATCGAGTCGAATTTGAGCAAAGTCAATAGGCCATTTCCGAGTTCAAGCCTGCCTCATCTTCAAAGCGAGTCTAAGTGCGAAGTTTTTGTTATGAAAATTAGTTTTCATTCATATGTAATTAGAACTAATTACCATTACAAAAACTTTGCACTTAAACTCGCTTTGAAAAGGAGGCAGACATGAACTCGGAAATAGCCTATTAGCATGTGTGGTAATCGAGCAAGAGCTATTCCTAATTGCTTTCGTTGTAAAAAAAAAACAAAAAGGGTTCCGGGGGTGGCCTCTTTTGAGACGGGTTCTTATACTCCCTACGAGCCATGCAACCGGCGGGTTGCAACGGGTATGGATCTGCCACAGTTAGGTGGGACACTTAATGAAAATACACAAGTTTGCGTTAGACTGTCGACATGTATAGAAAATGTCATCCTCGACGGTCATTGAGAACTTTAACATTGTTAAATACATACTTAGGCTCAAAGAGTGAAGATTAAAACTCAACACTACATAATTCAATAGGGCGCTTTTCATCTACTTATTTGGCCGTAAAGTTGTTTGTTATGTATTTGACATTAAGTGGCCCAGCTGTCTGCAGCGGATCCATTTCGTTCCCAACCGTAACCCGGCGAAGGAGGCCAGTTCTATTGTACGTTCGCATTTGTATACCACACCCAAAACGCGCTGCCGCCTCGGTTTTTTATGATCGCGTTACCTCGATGGGATATCACTGGTATCGCCCTTTCATTTAGTTATAAAATAAGCGTTACCCTATTGTGACCCCTTATCCTTCACTGACCATACGGGTGAGTGGTTAGAAATCTCTGGAATCATAGACCAGCCAATTTAATATAAGCTATATCAACCAAGGAAAGTAATCGTTTATAACAATAGGGTATCAGGGTATCAGGCATTGATCATTTGGACGACTGCGAGAGTTTTTCCTTCTGCTTTTATCTTTGGTTTGATTAACGGAACCGCCGGTTCTAAGGCATAATTTGTCATGAGAGATTGCGTTCAATCCAGGTTGTTTTAATGCACTTCAAAATGGAATATCACTGAGACCCTCTATAAAAGATGTTCTCAATGAAGTGTCAACGACTGGCCTGAAAGAAATTAACAAAAACTTCGTTGAGAATAGAGGTCATTTCACGGGAAACGTTTTTACTCTCTACCCATATTTAAATTTAAATTAAAACCTCTCTCTTTTGTCACGAGGAAGAAATTAATTTATACTCACAGCGGGTGCTTTATCCGTCTTGACCACTTAGATCATAGTTTGCCACGTCGTTTGTCGACGTAATTAAATAGCGAGCCACCAATTGCATTATTTCCTGATGTCTAGGTCGATAAGAAAAAATATTGCCTTGCCAGCTGCTAGATAAAATAGTACTTTTATAGCAGGTTTTTTTCTCATGAGTTCATTTCGGCTGACCATTTTGCCTCCGGAGTGTCAGACACCACTTTTGTAGTTATTTCTCAATGCATTCGGAAATACATTTGCAAGCACAGGAAAAGAAGGAGTTCTTCGTATGAAAACAAGACCACAGTTTGAGGAACAAGTGAGCATCTGGTAATCAGAGATGGCCTCAAATATCCAGGGAAACACCTTGGTAAGCCGAAAAAAATATTTGGAATTTATGCTCGAAGCAACCACACATGCCTGTCTTTGAGAATTCTACCTGTAGACTCCTTCAGACTGATCGATATTTCGCCCGACAGAATGCTAGTATTGTCTAAGCCCACTGGCTGTTTTCTCCCAAGGATGCCTTTTGTTATCCCTTTCATTCATGCAAATAGCTGCCCTAAAAAACTCTTCAAAACTCCATAACAAGCCACAGAAAACACGGGTCGGGCTTTTATACAGCTTCGAAATTTGCGAATACATGGGAAAAAAGAAAGAGAACAGTGTTAATCAGTACGCATGTTCCTTGTTTAACCTCAACAAGTTTAACTTCAAAGTTGAAAAGAAAAAAAATTAGAGTAACCACTTCATTCTGTCGCAAAATTAGATGTATTTTCATTAGTTTTAGTTTGTACTTTGCGAATGTGCCATGCAATGAAAAACGATCGAGCTGTCAAAAAGTCGAGCGAGATCTTTTTTTTGACAGAATAATACTGATATCACTTTCATCAATAACGTTCCTGTAGTTATTAAAATGGAGCCAAATTCACATGATCAGACACAAAGAACTCTGAAATACTTTTTTTTCACTTGTCTACAGCTCATTCACGAGTTCACCGGAGTCTGCCTTTCTAAAGCTAGTGAAAATTTAAAGGTGTCGTAACAGATGCATTTCATTTGTTTGGATGACGATGCAATTCATTAAGGACGGTGTCTACTAATTAAAGATATTTTTGCCCCGGTGTGTGATTATGCAGGAAATGTGATATTAAGAAGTGTTATTGAAATCCAAAAAGAAAATTGGGGGCAACCACGCATTTTTCAAAGATAATTCATGAATAATCTTTGTAAACAGCTTTAAAATA
>NC_090878.1:3745200-3757700 GCF_036669935.1 Montipora foliosa | reverse complement strand
ACGTGGGCAAAAAGTGAATGCTGCCAAATGCCATATACTAATTTACAGTAAAAAGGATACTGAGTGTTGGCATTTCTGGTCCACTGCTGATAGATATAATAAGCTACATAAGCAATGATTCCCCACATAACGATAGAACCAAGCCAGCTTCCACCAGATTGCCTAAAACATAATATTCAGGGCAAAAACTCTCTTGATTCAAAGAACAATACAAAGGCCAAAGTGGATACAAATAATAATTATTTTATCTGGTAGCACTGTTGCCAGTAATTTATTATTGAAGATGTGGTACCTCTACATGGAATACACAAGACATAATAATAATAATAATAATAATAATAATAATAATAATAATAATAATAAAACATCATCATAATAATCACTGATATTGGGTTAAAGGCCCATGCATGTTCACTGAAAAGCTATTGTGCGGCACACCAAATTTCACACTGACGGAAAATCTGAAAATCACCACTAACTACGCAATCAAAATGCTGTAGCTACAGTATTTCAAAACAACACAAGCATGCAATGCTTTTGGGTGAACATGGCCTTTAATAACTTAAAGACGTTTATGACGAAAATTCTAAATGTGTGACATTTTATACCGAAGTATGAGTCAACCCCCATTTTTGAGGCTTCTTGTATCTTTCTTCTTTTTGAGCATTCGGGATAGGGTAGACAGGCACGGCAAGTTTCAACATGAGGTTTATCACAATCACATGCTTTTTTGACACTTCTATACACAAAACTGAGCATCAGTGTTCAAATAAAAAGTGAAGGAAAAGGCACTTTACCCTCTAGCTTTGCCACTGCCATTTAAAGCTGGTGTTTGAGGGAAATATCACAGAACTAGCTTCTTTGACTTTTATTTGTGAAAATTGCAATGCATTCAATCGCAGTATTGTTACACAAAAATGATTATTGTAATGCAGTTATCCGACTGTTGCCTGACTCTCTTTGACCCATGAATATGTTGAGGGTGATTTTTAAAGCTGATTTAAGCAGTCAAAAACTGCTCCATTAACCCACTGACTCCTGGGAATGAGGCTTAACAGAGTTTACTCTAACACCAGACAATTATACTCATCAACTAAGGCATTCTGGGATGCCTGAGGAGTGAATGAGTTAAGGTCATAAAAGGTTGTTTTCCACATAGGTAAAAATAAATACAGTAACACATGTACATGTTGTAATATCACTAGCAAATTCATGTAAGGGTATTTTATGCACATAAAGTTTATTCCCACTAGGCTTCAAAAAACCAAAATTGGGTAACCGTTTTATTTTACAGTGAAACCGGTTGTTCGTTTGCGTGCCACTTTGCAATATTGTCACGCAATGCTGCGTTTTTGTTTGGTAATTTACTCCAAGCAAGTTGAGGGTTCAAATTTTCCAAAGTATGCACAGTTGAAGTCCAATGGTATGCCTCAAACTGTCATTACATTGTGAACCTTCTCCATAGTCGGTTTGGAATTGATAACTTCAATATTTTGGAAGGCCCTTCAGATGGATTTGAAATGATTATTAATTTTCTTCGAAAGAACATTTACACGTGGAATCCAGTAATGGTGAATGGAGATGTTGTTGTATGGACTTTCACAACGGAGTTTTCATGGAAAACCAGTTGCGCTTAATGCTAAGAAATTGTCACAGTGTTGTTAAATTGTCACATTTCAACCCCCTTACAGTCCTGAATTTAATTCTTGGGAGTTTTGTTTTAGGTCGATGAGGGCATATTTGAGACAACACAAACATTTTTCACAGAACTTGCGATAATTTAAGGTTTGCAAACAATCACCCGGCAATACATTGTGGATTTGTAATTTAAAAATTAATTTTTGCACAGTGTCGTGAATCCTACCCAATGTAGAGTAATTACACTGTAAAATTATATTGTAAAAAATAGAGATCAAGATTGTTTTGAATGGGTCCAAATACCTGACTCTGCATGGGAACGTAAATAGATGGTAGCAAGTTGAAATTTGAACTTGCAACTTCCTTGGAGAAAAGTGTCAATCAAAACACCAACATTGCATCACAAAATTGCAAAGTGGTGTGCAACTGAACAACCGGTTTTATTGTAACAATATCTCTTCTGGAAAGTCCCAACAGATAATGGAAAATATAGGGAAGTCAAATATGGGTATTGAAAAAAGAAGGCCATGTATATCTATTAGACAAGTACATCTATCCTGGCAAGATAAAATCATCAGACAACAAATGGGCCTTAACTGAGTTTTACCTGGTGTGATAGTTGTGGTGGTGACCATGGTAACCTTGATCCCTGTGTCCAGAATCATGATATGAATGATAGTGACCTCCACCAACAACATCAAGATTGTATTCAAGCTGAGGAAATGACAAGAGAGTGCTAATAACAGAGTGTTTTCACATGATGTCACACCAGCCATGTTGGTGTCCCTAAACAAAGGAATGGCGGCCATATTGGAGTCCCCAACTAATCCTCCAGGAATTGAGCTCTTTTATCAGGCAAATCTTTTCTTTTGTTTCAGTGGAAAAACAAGGTTACTGATCATGTGAGTGAAAACACTCTATATTTTGACATTGAAATCAGAAGCCTTGGACTACATCTTTGATTTCTCATAGTAATTAGGAATTCATAAATTAATGCACCATAATACCCAAAATTCATGTCATTATTGTGTAATTTGATCTTTCCACAATAATGTCAGTTTAAAAAATGGAATTGGAAGCTCTCTACAGTACATGTCTCTAACGCAACTGGGAAAACCTATATTTTAATTAACAATAATAGTTTACAGTAGTTTTTTGTCTCATTATTAAAAACTTTTTAAAAGCTTATTAAAAGCTTTTTAAGCTAATTATGCATTAATGTCTCTGTTCCTTATGTTTGTGTGCTAACTTCTAGTTATGATCAAACATTGACTCCAGTTGGCGTTAATGGGGGAGCACTGCCTTGCGTTAGGTTAGCCTGTGCGACTTCCGGCGATTGTGTGACAAAGGAACCTCACTTATCTCCCCAGCACTACGAGCTGAATGCAAAACAGCACGTGCTGGATCGGACAAGAGTATCGGTTAGCAGGCGATATTCAAAAGGCAACGCAGCCAACAAGCTTGGGGGAAGTCGCTGCGCAGACTTAACCGCCACCGATGCATGCAAGGCAATGCATCCCCCCAAGCCCAAAGACAAAACCGGACAACATGACGAGAGACTAGACTGGTGAGAAGCCTCCCGAAACGGCCGCCATCCTGGGAGCGACGGACTCTAACGTAGATTGAGGAGTTCTTATGTACAGTTGGTAACAATCCGAGGACCAGCGACCTAAGACTTTTATAAGCCAGTCAGGTAAGCCAGCAGCGGCGGCAACCGAGGCCGCGCCGATACGAAAGCTACGGCCTTTTAGGCTCTTTTTTTTTTTTTTTAAAAAACTTATTTCTGTAATACTGTATAGCTTTTTAAGCTAATTATGCATTAATTTCTTCTCTGGGTTGTTAAACACAATGCTCTTATGCTTAAGTCACATAGAAAAGGTGTCCTTCCTAAAAAAGAGCAGATAGACCTAATCGGCTAACTCAATGTTTTACCTAATTTAAATCTCCCACGATCAACATTCTTTGTGTATACATATTGTATTTCCATGATAATGAAGCATTCATATTTAAATGATATGGAACACAAAACGGTTTATTCCCAAATAGTTTGAATTGGGTACCTGGCCGGTTTCAAAAGCACTTAAAATTTACATAGATCCAGGAATTTGTAAATTTAAATTGCAGGGTTTTCATTAAGAATTGGAGTAGCAGGAGAATACTGTAAAGTAACAGGAGGATTATTATGAAAGGGCAACGCTCGCTCAGGAAACAAGCAAAGTTTAGCTGCAGAATTATGTGTCGTAGCCGGAGAATTCTCTGATCTCCAATGCCTAATGAACACCCTGAATTTATTTAGTAACCTACCCCACAGGAGCCTTTGAGAACATAGGGATCATCAGGATAACTGTACCCTTCACAATTCACTGCAATTTCGCCAAAGCGATATCTGCTGTCCATGTCCGTCTTACACTCCCACTGCAATAATTCACACATTACTGTTTAAAAGGGACATACTGGTAGTATTTGAGTGGATGTAGAGATTGTAACCCGTCATGGAAGGTTGAAAATTAATGTTTTTATTGATCTGTACATTAGTGTAATCAGTGGGAGGCACAGTGGCCTCATGGTTAGTGCACTCAACTCTGGAGCGAGTGGTTCGGGTTTGAGCCCTGGCCAGGGACATTGTGTCGTGTTCTTGGGCAAGACACTTTACTCTCACGGTGCCTCTCTCCACCAAGGTATTATAAGAAATGGGTACCGGCAAATTTAATGCTGGGGTGATGGACTAGCATCCAATCCAGGGGGGAGTAGAAATACTCCTAGTCGCTTCATGCAACAGAAACCGGAATAAGCTGTCGCCTGATGGGCCACTTGACTCACATGGAGACTTTACCCAGTGCCTGCCTACATGTACATTAGTGTAATATTTCTTGTCTTGATTATTTTGAGAGACTTATTCACAAGGTGCACCTCACAGTCTAAAGTCACTATGCTTTTTGTTTCATCATCATCATCATCATCATCATCATCGTCATCGTCATCGTCATTTCTCCTCAAACCAGTGGGCACATAAGGCCATAGCTTTTTATGTACCAATTTATAACTGGAGGCTAAATCCTAATATTTGCCAACAAAAACACACTTCGTAAATGGTTTGAACCCAGGAGTCATATTGTAATGTATGATCATCCAGGTGAGTGAAGTACTGACAGAGAAGGACTGTTTGAGATTGACATTAGGGACCTTAAGATCTACGACGGCGACGTCGACGAAAACGTCACCTCAAAATAGAACTTTGCTCTAGTAAAAGTCTTTCGCGATTATTCCATCACGTTCACTTCGTACAATGTGGGCGAAGTATCCTAAAAATAAATTGGTACGAGCGGTTTCAGACTGAAAATGCAGAATGAAAGATTCCCTGTTGCATGATCACGTTGTCGTCAAAACCTAAAATTTAGTGATTTCACGTCGTCGTCACGCAGAGAACTGCAAAAATATAAGCTAAAATCCGTGCTGCACGTGCAGCACGATTATTTATGCTCTTTTAACCAATGATATCGTTGTTTTGTGGCGTTTTCGTCGACGTCGTCGTCGTAGATCTTAAGCTCCCTAATGACTGATGTTTCGACAACCTGAGCATAAGTCCTCTTTAGAGTCAAGTGACTTTTGTAATGTGTAACATCAGTAGATACTATTATTATAAGAATAAAAACACTGGTCATAGATGTCATTGGTCAACTTATTTGTGATGTTATTGGTTGACTGTCAGTTGAGCCTGGATGTAATTGGCTGTGAAGATTAAACAGTGATTGGTGCATTTCCACCTATAGGGCTAAGGTCTGTATGTGCTTCATAGAATACATCGCACTTGTCACACTGACATAGATTTAAGTTAAGTTGGATGAATGATACCCGGTACCTTCTGATATCCCAAAGAGATAAAAGCACAATTACCGAGTACTTTATTTCATGTAACAGATTTATAACAAATGCTAGTAATAAAATGCATTGGATTTGCAAAGAACCTTTCCATTTCCTTGTCGAAAAGATTAAGTTATCAATGACTTCATCAATGGTTACCTTTGTTTTCAGATACAAGAGGTGTTTGCACTAATTAACATTCTTTTACCTGCACGTCATAACCATCAGATCCCCTGTTGTAACACTGCACAACTCGTGGCGTAAAAGCT
Source organism: Montipora foliosa (assembly GCF_036669935.1). Taxonomy (NCBI): domain Eukaryota; kingdom Metazoa; phylum Cnidaria; class Anthozoa; order Scleractinia; family Acroporidae; genus Montipora; species Montipora foliosa. Next base: position 3,751,932 of record NC_090878.1, on the reverse strand, counting down.
GAACAGCCTGCTGATCCACCAACACACTGCAACTGAGGGACGGCATGGGTACGGCGAGAATTTGTCATCTTTCCTTGATGTAGTGTAATGACATTCACATCAGTTAATTTAATCTTGTCACTGCTGCCCCAACCTTGAACTGCACAAAGAAAACACAGGTACACATGATTTAATTAGCTTACTTCCTATAGCAATAAATTGAGAACCATTTCTTCACACATGTACACATATTGCATTATCCTGGCCAATTCGAACATGACTGGCCAACTGCACAAATTCTAATTAGAGCTTAATTAAGGTGCCTAAAAGATGCTATAACACAATTTAAAGCTTACTGAATTGAGCTAAAGAGAGAGAAAATTTCTGCTTGCTTGCAATTGTTTATAATTAAATTATAAGCTTTAGCTAAACTAGCGATCAATGCAAAGTTCCTTTAAAAACCGAAGCAAGGCAAACCAAGAAATTATAAAACGTTAAGTCTGAAAGTGCAGCTGCATAAAAATACCCACCTGTCGAAATCATAATATTTCCAAACAGGAAAAAGATCCACAAAATTCCACGATTTATTGTCACCATTTCAAAAATCGACAAGTTGTTATGTACTTCCAGTCGGTTTTGGAGAGATCTTTGTAGCAGAGTGAGTAACAAATATCACGACGATTAAATGGCAGCTCAAAATATCATTTACGATTTCAGACAAACACAGGAATACGTTTCGAAAGTAGATTGGCAGTTGGTACTTTAAGTAGTGTTATTAAAGTGTATCATAATAGTATGTAATTATATCATGGATGTATTAAAGCCTTAAATTGTTATATATAAAGTTATATACCAGTGAATTTCCATGTATACCCATATATATTCATGTATACCCATGTATACCCATGTATATCCATGTATACCCATGTATGTCCATGTATACCTATGTATATCCATGTTTAGTAAAATCCAACTAGTGGTCTATTATCAATGCTGCGTTCTGATTGGTTGAGCTACTAGTAGGCTATTTGTTATAGCCCACTAGTAGCGAAAAGCGCCGGCTTTGAAAACCAAAACAACAATTAAAGTCTAGCTTTAACTAGCGAAAGATGTTTTGTCTCGATATTTTTTTCACCAACTAGTTGGATTTTACTAAAACAATTATTCCTCTCGCCCTCATGGCCTCTGAGTCAATAGCCCATTCGGCCTTCGGCCTCATGGGCTATTGACTCAGAGCCCATTCGGGCTCGAGGAATAATTGTTAAATACCCATATATATTCATGTATACCCATGTATATCCATGTATGCCCATGTATGTCCATGTATATTCATGTATACCCATGTATGCCCATGTATGTTCATGTATACCCATATATATTCATGTAAACCCATGTCTATCCATGTATGCCCATGTATGTTCATGTATACCCATATATATTCATGTATACCCATGTATATCCATGTAAGCCCATGTATGTCCATGTATACCCATGTATATCCATGTATAACCATGTTTGTCCATGTATACCCATGTATATCCATGTATAACCATGTATTTCCATGTATACCCATATATATTCATGTATACCCATGTATGCCCATGTATACCCATGTATATCCATGTATACCCATGTATGTCCATGTATACCTATGTATATCCATGTATACCCATATATATTCATGTATACCCATGTATATCCACGTATGCCCATGTATGTCCATGTATACCCATATATATTCATGTATACCCATGTATGCCCATGTATGTTCATGTATACCCATATATATTCATGTATACCCATGTCTATCCATGTATGCCCATGTATATCCATGTATACCCATGTATGTCCATGTATACCTATGTATATCCATGTATACCCATATATATTCATGTATACCCATGTATATCCATGTATGCCCATGTATGTCCATGTATACCCATATATATTCATGTATATCCGTGTATATCAATGCATACCCATATATATTCATGTATACCCATGTAAATCCATGTATACCAATATATATTCATGTATACCCATGTATATCCATGTAAGCCCATATATGTCCATGTATACCCATGTATATCCATGTATAACCATGTGTGTCCATGTATACCCATGTATATATATCTATAACCATGTATTTCCATGTATACCCATATATATTCATGTATAACCATGTATGTCCATGTATACCCATGTATATCCATGTATAACCATGTATGTCCATGTATACCAATATATATTCATGTATACCCATGTATAACCATGTATAGCTATGTATATCTATGTGTACCCATGTTAATTTATGTATAACCTTGTATATCCATGTATACCCATGTATGTCCATGTATAACCATGTATACCGATGTATGTCCATGTATAACCATGTACACCCATGTATGTCCATGTATACCCATGTATATCCATGTATAACCATGTATAGCTATGTATATCCATGTATATCCATGTATATCCATGTACAGCCATGTATTTCCATGTATACATATGTTCAGCCATGTATATCCATGTATATCCATGTACAGCCATGTACAGCCATGTATATTCATGTCTGTCCATGTATACCCATGTATATCCATGTATAACCATGTTCAGCCATGTATATCCATGTATATCCATGTACCGTCATGTATATCCATGTATACCCATATATCTCTATGTATACCCATGTATATCCATGTATAACCGTGTATATCCATGTATACCCATGTATACTCATGTATACCCATGTATATCCATGTATACCCATGTATATCCATGTATACCCATGTATACCCAAGTATACCCATGTATATTCATGTATAGCCATCTATTGCCATGTTTTTCCATGTATAGCCATGTATATCCCTGTAGAGCCATGTATATCCATGTAAAGCGATGCAGTTCCATGTATACCCATCTATATCAATGTATACCCATGTATGTCGATGTATACCCATGTGTACCCATGTATATTCATTTATATCCATGTATATCCATGTATACACATGTATATATATGTATACCCTTGTACAGTCATGTATTTCCATGTATATCCATGTACCGCAATGTATGCCCATGTATATCCATGTATACCCATGTATATACATGTATACCCATGTAGTATCATGTATATCCATGTATATCCATGTATACCCATCTATATCCTTGTTTAGCCACGTATTTTCATGTACACCCATGTATATCCATGTATAACCATGTATTTCCATGTATATCGATGTAGAGCCTTGTATATCCATGTATATCCGTGTACAGCCACGTATTTTCACGTATACTCATGTATATCCATGGATACCCATGTATGTCCATGTATACCCTTGTATATCCATGTTTTGCCATGTATATCCATGTATACCCATGTACAGCCATGTATCTCCATGTATATTCATGTTTATCCATGCATACCCACGTATATCCATGTATACCCATGCATATCCATGTTTACCCATGTATATCTAAGTACAGCCGTGCATAGCCGTGTGCAACAGTGTGTATCCATGTATAGCCATGTATCACATGGATATGTATTCATGGATAACCATGTACAACCATGTTTATCCATGTATAGCTGTGTAGTATCATATATGTCCATATATTTCCATTTAAAACCATGTATTTTCATGCTGTCCTTGTATATCTATTTATAACCATATATATCTATGTATAGCCTCTTATTATCATATATATCATATATATGCATGTACACCCAAGTACATCTATGTATAGACGTGTATTACCCTGCATATAACCATAATTTCCTTTCTACAGGGACGACCATTTGGAATGCGCTGCTAGACCAGCTAAATCAATTGCCTTCTATAAATGGTTTAAGAAAGCAAATAAAATATTTCACGTTTGCATCGGCAAAAACTGATTAAATTAAGCAATTTTTGTAAAAAGTATGTTAAGGTCATTGATTTTTAAACTTAGGTATCTTTGTATATTATACACGGCTTTTAGGTAAAACAGATTTTCTATGTAAAATACGTATGTAAATTTGGTGAAATTACCGTGTTTAACTAACGTTCTCCTATCCTATCTATCTATCTATCTATCTCTGATATACTTAACCATGAGATCTTGATAAAGAAATTAGAATACTTTGGCTTTGATCACTCAGCAGTTGCCATTTTCCATTCGTATTTGTCAAATCGCAAGCAACAGTTTAGTGTGAATGGAACATCTTCTAAGCTCTAGATATTTCGTGTGGCGTATCACAAGGCTCAATATTACGACCCCTTTTATTTTTAATGTATATAAATATTTCTTCGGCGAAATGTGACGCGTGAGTATTTTTCCAAAATAAGCAATAAACACAAGCACAAAGTTAACAAGTAAATAAAAGTTTGGGAATGACTGTATTTTCTCCTGTAAACGTTATAGGGAGCTTCAAACTTTACCAACATTTGTCCAAGGACAACAACTAATAACGTCTTATTAAGCATGTCGAAAGCATTTATAATGTCGGAAACAGGATAATTGGTATTGATTAACCCTTTCAGGCCCGATAGTGCCAAATGGCACTTATAGATTTTACTCTGTCTAACGCCAGACGATTTTACTCGTCAATGGGGAACCCCTCGGGCCTGAAAGGGTTAAGCTAACAGCATCCAAAAACTATGTCCCCGTTTAACCCTTTCAGGCCCGATAGTGCCAAATGGCACTTATAGATTTTACTCTGTCTAACGCCAGACGATTTTACTCGTCAATGGGGAACCCCTCGGGCCTGAAAGGGTTAAGGTAATGTTTATGTAATGATAATGATATATCTGCCCGGAAATCGAGCGTATCTATCTGTCTGCTTCAATTATTAAGTTTGTTCATCTTTTGTACCGAAGATCTTTATAGCCAATAGCCAATCAGTTTACGTTTGATCAATGTATGTCTATAAGATAAGAGAACAATGGGTTGTAGTTTAGTCAGTCAGAGACATGAACTTATGGTGTACGCCATCGGAGAAATTGTAAAACAATCGAGGAAAGCGACAGTGTGGGTTCCTTACTTATTCCCCATAACAAAAACCTAAGTTTTCGGGTGCTTAGTATAATTGCTTTTAAACCAAAACGGTTATCGACACTGGGCATCAGCTTTGACCATAGATCGTGGGCATTTAAGCCCTTGCTTACCCCCACCCCCTCCTCCTCAACAAGATTCAAGATTCAAGAGTTGAAGCCAGATCGCGAGCCCAAAAAAATATTCCAAGAAGAAATTTATTATGTTCACCTCCACCCACACACGCAGAGACGGATTTCTAAGTTTTGCCACTACTTAAAATTTTATTGACATCATTCATTCAACAGAAAATATGGCCATTACCGAAGGAACTACGCCCGTAAAATAACACCTTTTTTGTAGTGGGATAATAAATCTCTTATTCGATGGTCTAACATATAAGGCCATTCTCTCCGTTGAGCATTGTCCGACCGACCCCAATTTTTGGAATTTTCAAAAAAAAAAAAAAAGGGTAACGGTGTTTTAAAACCATTTTAATGTTGCATAGGAGTTTCAGGGGTTGATCCTTTTTCCCACGCTGTCTTAAGTTTGCAACAACATCCACCAACTTTTCAGCCATATTCATTTTGGGTTCACGTTTTGTTTGTTTTCCGGGCTCCACAGCTATGATGCTGGGGTAGCGGGACTCCGATTCCGAGACTGCCCAGGAAACGCATTTGACGCTAAACGAAAAAAAAAAGGAGGATGGGCTAATACTCGCGGACATTTTGCTCACTGCTCGCAAAATGCTTTGCAACTCTCAAAATATCCGCGCGTATTATATGTTAAACCATCGAATAAGATGTATTTATCACGCCGTCTGAAAAACAACAAAATATACCAGCAAAAGCTCGAGAATGAGCAAGAGTAGAATCTTCTCTCAATGCAGCAAAGCACAAGGAATAAATTTGGAAACAAACAAAAATAAGATACGAGAATGCGTTGATCGAGCCGTGTCTCCAAAGCTGCGATTGCTAATTCTGCTGTCGTACTTAGCATCATCAGCAGAATAGCGCACGATTGCAAATTTGTTTGGTGTATCTCCACCTTTTGTTTGCACTTGTGTTAAAGTGTGTGCTGCAATTGTCAACAAACTGAAGTCGCGGTTTATCACGTTACCTAAAGGAGAATATTTTAAAGAAGTCATGCGCATTTACAAAGACAGATGGGGATTTCCAATGTGTGCTGATACGATGGATGGTACTCATATTCTTGTAATTGCCCCACCGACCGACCATGACGACTTCGTGGATCTCAAAGGCTACCACATCATTCTTATGCAAACAGTTGTTGACTATGAAATGATATATGAAATATGGTGAACTGCGGATGTGAAATCAAGTTAAACTATGATCCTCGCAGTTATGAACGCAATTTTAGCAATTGCGTAGGGATGAGCGCGCATGGGTGTGTATGAATATAAATGGGTATCCATGGGTATAAATGGCTTAAGGCTTTACATGAATATACATGGTATACATAAGCATGCATAGATATACATGGCTGTACAAGGATACACGTGGCTGTACATGGACAGAAAAGAATATACATGGGTATACATCGGTATACATGGATATACATAGGCATATATGGGTGTACATGGCTGTACATGGATATACATGGATGTACACGGATAAAAATGCCTGTACATGGATATACAGAGCTGTACATGGTTATACATGGATGTACATAGATAGACATGGGTATACATGGATATACATGGCTGTACATGGATAT
>NC_090878.1:3735200-3740200 GCF_036669935.1 Montipora foliosa | reverse complement strand
AAGACTTTGGAGAGTTTTCGTACACACCTTTACATAGAGTGTGCATCATATTAACGGTTACGTAAGGCGGCATGAAACTGTCAGATAATGACTCATACACCCGATATACAGGGGACCACCCGGTCAAGATGCGCCGGTGGATATGAGGCCCCCTTACGCGGATATGGGCCCACCCCCCTTGAAAATAAGCGTTCTCCTCTGAGTCTTTTTCTCAAAGATTTATGCTTTATAGTATCGGTCAGTTTCCCCAATCCAAAATCTAACTCTGCCTCCATAAACAATTAAATAAGCTGTATTCGGGGGTTCATATCCGCTAGCGTATTTCTACCAAGACTGTCCAACTTTAACGGACGATGGTCAAATTCGCTTGGACACCGGCCTTTGAACAACTGACAGCCATTTCGAACCCGAAAATCTTTCGAGGTCATTGAGATACAACCCCCTGTTGTATCCTGCTCATCGACAGAACACTAACTAATGATGCAAGGCTGGCTGTACGGCTGTGAGGAATGTAATTTCGTTCAGGCACGTCCTGACTTCTTCAGGGAGTTACCCTTCAAATCCAGTAGTGTAGCAGCTCTCATAACCTGCTATTGTCTATTCTTTGGTATTGCAAGCATCTTTTATTGCTTTCAAGTCTAAGGGCCCTTTCTTTCATTTTGTCAGAACTGGTCGGTCTGACCCGCCAGTTTGCAGAGAAAATGCAAATATTGAAGGAACACTTGCGTAATAATCCCTCCTCGCATTCTTCTGGAAGTATATATCATCCTCGAAGTGTGTTAATTTTAAAGCGTTGTAGAGTAAGTCCTTCCAAATGCCCAGTCTGGCCGGTCAGTTCTTTCAAACGGAAAGCGTCCCATTAAAGTCATTGTTTCAATTATGTAGTCTTCCGTTTCACATAATACGTTACGAGAACAGCTACATCACACTTCAAATCTAAAATTCGCGCATCGCCGCATCGCGGAAACGGATCGTCCTTCCCTCTAATTCACAGGAGTTCTTAGGTCAAGAGATTTAATAAAAACTATTGAAAAACTTCTAAGAAAACAAAATTATTTACGCAGAAAGTTGAAAATGCTACTTTGAATGTATATAGAACATAAATCATTCGCGTCTTAAGAGAACGAAATCATAACCGAGAGGAAAATGGCCTCTTGAGACGAACGTTCATATCACAGGAAGATCCGTACATGCAAGTACGCTGTAAGCAAGTGAAGTCTTTATTTCAAGAGGGTTGTACTAAATACCCCAAAGGGTAATGAGCGTGTGTCTTTAAAACAGGAGACCCCCATGTAGGTACACTGGAGGATAAAACGAGATTAGGGACGCAAGCAAAACTTGTGCGCAGAAGTGGTTGTTCCCGTTTGGTTTTGGGCTAGCGTTTGCGTTTGCTCCATGAGAGCGCTCTAAAATGAATAGAATACGAAGCAAACACTAAGGAAAGCACAACACAAATGCACAGTACACGCTGGATTTTTTTTACACCAAATCGATGTTACAAGTCACAACAAAAAAGGAAAAAAGAAAACGAAACATTTTCAGACAGACAGTTCATAAAACTCTTATTTTATTTTTTCGACATCCTCATTAATTCAGTTCCTCGTTTGGTCCCGCTTGGCCTTTACCGTTGTCGAAATTGCCAGTGTTCTCAGAGATATCACACAAGTTTATTTCTTCATTCGTTTCCGCCGTGACTTTCCAGGTCTTACATTCTTTCTCTTCTTACCCTGTAAAGGAACAAAGATTAACATCTTTTGTTGTTCTCGAGTTGGCTTAGTCTATTATGCTGTACAAAGTAGTTCTAACTTTTGAGTCTGTGGGTGAAATCCTAAAGTGTGACCATTCAAATGGAAGCTACTGAGCATTATTTTACTGTGGTGCTGTCTATTATGCTGTACAAGGTGGTTCTATCTTTTGAGTCTGTGGGTGAAATCCTAAAGTGTGACCATTCAAATGAAAGCTACTGAGCAGTACTTTCATGTTGTGATGTTTATTATCATATGCTGTACAAGGTGGTTCTATCTTTTGAGTCTGTGGGTGAAATCCTAACTTGTGACCATTCAAATGAAAGCTACTGAGTAATTTTTCCTGTGATGTCATTCACTACAGCATCAATAACTTTTTCTTACCATCTTTCCGGCTTTTGTCCTTGGCATCTTACTGTGTTTGGCAGAATTAAAAGAACTCACATTTGAAAAACGTTGCGTTGTATTTCGTTTCATGCCATTCTTTTTTCCTCCAAGACCAAACTTTGCATCCTATTAAAAAAAATAACAATTCTATCAATGCATCTTCTGTAAATGATTCTCCATGAAAGTAATACAATGAATGACATTATATTATACTTGAGATAACATCTAAAACTAGTGAGAACAATAATCTTGAAATCTCAAATTAAAAATCACATAAATAAATAATCTATTAATAAATTATTGATACTAGTAGTAGTAGTGGCATCCTCGTCTCGAAGAGGCGATGGTTAGCGCTGAAGATTTGGGCTCGATCTTGTATGACTTTGTAGCCCGATCCTGGAGTGGCAGTCTCTGTTGCAGGTGGCGCAGACGTGCCTTGTGGAAACACGCACAGAGGCTGTGTGCTCTTTTCTCGCCACTCTCTTGCATGTAGCCTGGACTTGTTCGTTTCCACCTTTGAAACCCCCGCTTTGACACTTTGCCGCCATGCATCTCGGTGTTTGGCGATGTCCTCCCATGCACTGGTGTCGATTAGTGCAGATCGCAAGTCTCGCTTGATGACCCCCTTGTAGCGCAGCAGCGGTCGACCTGCACGACGGATGCCCTCCCGCAGTTCTCCATAAAGGATTTCTCTTGGCAGGCGGTTAGGCTCCATGCAATATGCATGGCCGAGCCATCAAAGGCGTTGCTGAATGAACAGTGATGGCATGTTCAGTGAGCCAACGTGCTCCAGGACCTTGGTGTTGGTGACTCTGTCCTGCCACCTGATGTGCAGCAGGCGCCGAAGGCAGCGGAGGTGGAATCAGTTGAGTCGCCGCTCTTGTCTGGCATAGGTCGTCCACGACTCGCTGCCATAAAGGAGAGTCGACAGTACACAAGCTTGGTAGACGTACATCTTGGTCCTTTCGCCCAACAGGTCATTGCCTCAAAATCGCTTGTTGAGTTTGGCCATGACAGCAGCTGCTTTGGCGATCCTGCAGCTGATCTCAGCATCGAGCAAAGTCGTGCTTGACACGGTGGAGCCCAAGTAGGTGAAGGTGTCCACAACCTCCAGCTCTGTGTTGTCGATGGTGAAGACTGGGTGGGACTCTGCATATGACATGTATTTTGAAAGATGAAAATTCCTTTGATGATGTGATGAAGACACCATAATAATACTTTACTTGCCTTGCCTAAGAATGGAATGGTATGAGGTTAAAACAACGCACAGGGCACCCAATAGACTGCAGGCTACCCAAACTCCGTCACGCGATAGAACTCGTCAATACATTTCCAACAATATATAATATTATGGGCTAACTTCACTTTTGACCTTTAGGGTTCACTTGCAAGGGCGGGTAAATCCACTGAAAGTTTTACAAATCCGGGGGGAGTTGTGCCCAAAAAACCGGGTTTTTCAATGGTATAGGTGCCTTACTTGGCAAGGTGGGGCAAAACGGACCCCATAGCAGGATGCCCCCTTGGAGCATGTTCCTGGCGTGGTCCGGGGAGCAGCTCCCATCAGGGGGGAGCTAGGACCGGAAAACCACCTGTCTTCTAGAACGTGGGGACTTCCCTGGGAGAGCTAAGGTGGCGCCGACTCCATGGTTAGGTTCCCCCCTCAATCAACAACAGTAATGATGAAAACGTTAGCGCATCAAAACTTGATTTCCACCATTTCGAAACTTGTCGATCCCTCAAATTTGCCCATCATATAGATGTCAATAGCACGCGACTGACTAACCGCAATCAAATAACCATAAATCTACGATCTGAATTCAGCAACGAAAATAGTTTATTCACACCACACGTAAATAGAAAACAACAAATTAGTAGGACTTAAATGATGTACAATGCCCCTAGAAAATAATTATAAGCTAATCTAGGTGGAAAATAAAGACTTATGTATAACAAAGGAAAACTGAAGCCGATTCAGGGCGGCACAAATATAAGAAGAAAAGACAGGCAACACATAAACACAAACAACAACGCATAGCTCTAGACGAGATCACTTGAAATAAGAAAATGGAGAGAAGAAAGATTAAGCATAAATAATAATAATAATGATGACTTTACTAACGTGACAAATGAAGTCGAACCGGGGAGAATATCTACTGTTAATAGGGGACACCCAACTAAAATCTCTAACTAAATAGAAACAATACAAATACAATTAAGTTGCCATGCATCTAAAGAATACAAATAACTACAATTAAAATTAATAAAATCATGAATTACATAAGTAACACCCAAAAATTAATATGCCGTAATGATAAATTTGCAAAACCAAAGCGGATTTTATGTAGACTCTAATACTGTGTATTTAAGCTAAGAAATCAAGTGAACTTTCCAACGGAGTCAACTTCTCGTCATTAGTATTTGATTTCCTCCAAAATCTCTCGAGTAATTAAGCCGCGACATAGTTATCTTTAAAAAGGACCACAGACGAATAGAAACTACGCAAATAGGTAAATAACACTCTACAAAAAAAGGCCTGCAAACGGAACTAGAAGTCCAAAATACACTCTAGCAAGTCCAACCTCTATCATTTCGAGAAATCAAAACTCAAAACCCTTTATTTTTATTTCAATACTCTAATAATTTTACAGACATGATCAAATAACTGAAAGAAAGGCATTTAGACCAAATTGTATTTTCGATTTCTCCCACAAAAAACTGCCCGGTAAATAACCTACTATAGTACGCGACTCCAACAATAGCGCTCCAATAAATCTGCTTTTACGATCCGAAATACGCCAGAAAACCGCTAAAAACGCTTTGATTTCAATTTTATGCTCATTCCTCAGTAAGGGCACTTAAAAGAATGGC
>NC_090878.1:3697700-3722700 GCF_036669935.1 Montipora foliosa | reverse complement strand
CTGTAAAGGTCCACCCCAGCTCTTTTGTTACGTAATCATACATGTAGCATAGAACTACAGTGTGATACTTTGTAACCGAAGAAAAGAAAGAAGCATGCACAAAACAGACGGCCAAAGACAAAATACAATGAAGTAGAACTCATCAAGCCTAGATGCCGTGGACTAATATTACTCCTTGCTTCAAACAACATTACCGGTAATAATAATATTTTTACTGCTTGACACTCATAACCATGACACCCTGTAACATTTAACAAGGAAAATGGAAGGGCAGCTGCATCAGTGATATTTGAATTGACATTAAGTGGGCAATTTACACTTATTAATAAAATTAATAACAGTACATGTAAGAAAAAAAATTGCCACTATTAGCCTACCTTTTTGCCAAACTTCTTCATTTCTCTCTGTTTCTTTGCTTTCTCTGATCTCTCCATTGCTTGCTGCTTACTCAGTAATCTTCCTCTCACCTAAAGACATCACAAGTTATAAAAATTATGAAAAGAATTGAATGGCCAGCTACAATGTAACTTCGAAATACAAAGACTTCAACTGAGATCATGAATAATTTATTAATATGATCATATCAACTGAGCTTGAGCGGCACATTTCTTGGAAAGAGCGTTCCACAGCTTTGGGGCAGCCTGTGAAAATGCTTGTTCACTAAATGAATTTAGCACGAAGGAAGGCTGAACAGGAGACCATTATTGTTTACTACAAAAGTAGGTCCATAATGCAGCATGATCCTTTGCCATGGATTAAGCTTTAAAACTCAGAAAAAGACCTTTGAAAACAATTTGATTGTGAGCAGTTAATGGCCAGTCTACTTGTAGACTGCAGTGTTGTGTTACATCGTACACTAATTATCTAGCAAAGGCATTTTGGACTCATTGGAATCTCTGAATAAAATTAATATTGTTGCAGTCCATAAAGCAGGTTATTACAGTCGGCTCAAAATAAAATCAATAGGTAGTTTGCAACCAATCTCTAGAGACACAGATAACAACACTGCAATGTATGATTGCTGGTGCACGAACAAAAGGAGCTAATTTTAGAGATATTTTGTTTTCGTCTACCAAGATGGCAGCAATGACATAATGTGAAAACCACCTATACAAGAACAAGTGCTTGTGTGCTCTCCCTTGTCAGGTATTTTCTACATCCATATATTAAAGTGAAAGAAATACAATGCAGATACCACTGGACCTATGTAGTCTTGTTTAACAACCACATTTGAAGTACTTGTTAAATCACACTCATCAAGGGCTCATACTTCCCAGGAGCATCAGGAAAAAATGCTTCTCCTCCCATGACGGGAACCCTAATGTCTTGATCCCATGGGGAAACATGTATTGTACTTGCAAAAATTGGTAGGCCATTTCTACAAATTGACCACCGAAGGCAATTTTATCTCGTATAGTCAAGCACTTGACGGATTCTTTGGTTAGGATTAGAGATTTTGTGAATGTTAATACCCTTTGCATGTGATCATCTGTTTTCAGCATCTCTGCAAAGTAGTCCTCAGGTCGCTTTGATGGTATACCCAGCTGTTTCAGTTTGTTAAGACCTTTCCTCATTGCTACTTGGGCTTGCTTGTAGCTGAAAGCATTGGAAACATCATCTAACAAAAATAAAACACTAAAAAAACACCTCTATAACCAAATCAACAAGAATATACACTGCAATTCTGTATGCAAGTGTACACATCCACAGACACACAATTACAGCCTAGCTGAAATGAGTACGAGAGTTAAATACTGACATGAGAAAATTAATACTTACAATCTCATTTCTCTTTGAAAGTCATCATGAATGCTTTTCTCACTGTTTGGTGTAGGTGCTGCAGTTGTCTTCAAAGTTCCTCCTTCCTCAATCTGTTGACTTTCTACAGTAATGTCCATTCTTTCGATCCAGTCAAGGTTTTGGGAAATTTGCTCCAGTTTTTGCTTCATACCAGCCTGTGTATTAATGTATTGTTAATGTTTAAAATAATAATTTTTTAGTGAATGAAATATTTGTTATTATATCATGCTTCCTTCGTACAGTAGATGTAAATGAATTCCAATGCTAGAAAACATTATAAATCATAATAACCCAAGTTATTCTTGCATTTTCATTGGTTCTTGCCTATGATCTATTAGAGGACAGACGCATGATTGACGTGACCATCAGCTTTTATGCAAATACAGTTTAATTCATTATTATATAAAACAAATAGATTCCATGTTGCCGTGTGCCTGTTCAGTAATACATGTAGATCACAGGAGACGTCAAAGTGTGGTAAGAACATCAGTGACACACTTGGCTATCGCCTTGTGTGCCACTTTTTTGTTCTTACCCCATTTTGGCGTCATTTGCGATCTATTACTGAACAGACGCACAGCAACATGGAATCTATTTGTTAATTATAGGGAAGATATCTCTTACTAAGATTGCCTTTGTTATTTAAATGTGCCAACTGCAGGAACAAAAGATCCTTTGTCTCAACAGCCAATGAGGCTCTAGTTGTCACATTAATGACAATAGGTGACATCAACGATATCTTCCCTAATAGTATTCCAGTCAACCGAGTCTCTACTGCAGTGCACAAATAAATATTATACAATACAATACAATACATACTTAATTGACCACTCCCCATAGGGGATTTTCAGGGCCAATGAAACACAACGAAACGACAGAACAGAACAACAACAACAACTGTTAAGAATCCCAACTGGCCGGAGGCAAACCAGTTGCCTATTTACAAGTGCAGCTGGGAAGTTGAACCAGGGAGTTCCAGGATCAAATTCAACGAGTGGTTAGAGTGGGTCTTGAACCCGGGATCTCCGGATCTCAAGGCAAGCGCCCTAACCACTGGGCCACACTATTTCCTCCTTATCTTATCTTATCATCAGTAACGAAGAGGGTGTAACTGCAGGTTGCAGGTTAGGGAATGGCAGGTCATTGTTTAACCATAGCTGAAACAACACAAACCTTTACTAATGCTAACGTTAGGCCTCAACACTAAGCTCTAGATAACGTCTAAGTCTAAGGTCAGCATTTCTGTAAACGTTTGGGTTGTTTCAGTTATGATCATTACTGCTTGGCAGCGGTAAATAATTATGTAGCAGGATAAATCCTCTTCATTTGTAAAACTGCAGGCCAAGTGATCAAGTCACTCATCTCCCTTCTGCCCCAAAATGGGACAATAACGCAAAGATAAAGACAACAATAAAAACGAACACAAGCTTACAACATTGTTATGCGGAACACGTGCACTCTGTGGATGGAGCTTTATATTTAAGCCAGCTTTAAGTTTGCCGCTTGCAAAATCTTTTTGAAGCTGTAGAAGAAAAGGATAAATTACTTTTAAATTTGGAATAAAGACGATTGCGGTGATTTTAAGAACTACGAAATCTCACCTCGTCATCTGATAAACCAGAGTCACTTTCCTCAAATTCATCCTCGAAGTCCGCCATCTTGTTTGGGTCGTTTCGTAAAGAACTGGGTCGAGCGAATGAAAATGCCTCATGTAAAAGGTAATACTCTATACCATTACTTACAGTAGTACTTGTAAATCCCATACTGCAGCGATGGATCAGTTCTACAGTGTTTTTAAGTCATATGCAACTCAATTTGCTGAGATTCCCTTGTTCCCTTTGCTACAATGTGTTCACTTTACGATTGTGAATTTGAAACTAAGGATGGAAGAAGGTAAATCCAGTGTTGATAAAAACTTGTATTGTGAATTGATATTGAAGGCGATTTGAGGGCCTGCAGGTCAACGAAGAGCGCTCTAATTCAAACCCTGGAAAATCTTAGCGCAGGGCTCGAAAAATATTTGAATTCCACCTTGCCCGTTGGGCAAATAACTCTCAAATTTTGCTTGCCCAGGGCACTCACCTGTTTGCCTAAGTTTTCAAGCTCATTAATGATTCATGAACCCAAAAATTGAAGTCATACTTAACTACGGGTGTGTTTTAATGTAATAGACCCATCTTGACTGTAGTCCTCTTAGTGCTGATCACTTTCATGTTTACTTTAATACTTCCACAACTTTTAACTTCTTCATTCCCTTTTTATGAAGCTGTATGGTTTGTAATAATTAACATAGACGAACACTGTTATAATCACATTGAAATAGTGACTGTACCCAACATTGTCAGATCAGGGTTCTCCTTAATTTTCAGTACAACAGGTATGGCACCTTTTCAAACCGGTAAAGCAATTGGTTAATGTTGGATGTTCTGCAAAGGATAAACAACTTCTGAGCGTTTGCAGGCGGTAATAAGTGCCCTTACAAGTGGTAAATTTTACCGGTTACCGCCTAATAAGGAGAACCCTGCAGATACTCTATCATGATTATCTGCTTTCCCAATACAATGTGAATGAGCTTTTTTAAACAACTGTTTTCATACGCCTTATGGCAACCTAATGTTTTTGTTCAATAATTCTCAATGACATGTCATCGTGTGACCTACCACAGTAATAATAAGAATTCCATAGACTAGTTATAGTCAGCTCTTTGAATGCTAACGATGGTTAACAGAGTTTAAAGGTCCATGTGTCTCTCGCGTTCAATTTCTACAGCTTTGATATTTCGTTTTTGAGATAAGTTTTGTACAGAGAAACTGGAAAATGCTCGCAGAAAATTGCTAAAATTTTAGGAAATAAGCAGATGGTTTTCGTGCCCAACATGGCTATTTTTAATCCTGGAAAGAAATTTGATTGGGGCAGATTTTGATCACGTGCTAGGCAACCACTTTTGAGCCGTGAGCATGCATCACGAAATCAACAAAACAATGCTATAAATTGTACTTTTCGTCAAGCTTCATCTAAACACTTGATTACCCTTGAGCCTGGACTCTTGCCCACGGGGCAAGTAAGGGTAGAAAGTTACTTGCCCGAGGGGAAAATCTGCATGTCCCGGACGACCGGACAGGGTTTTTTAAGCCCTGTTAGAGTCCACCTCAACCAAGTCAGTTCTTTATTTGTGAACTTCAACTTATTGTTTTGCAGGTTCATTGTCGTTTGTATATGCACATCCAATGTCTAGCTGGGTCTCAAGCTTCCTTTCTTGTTTTGCTGGTACAACTGTTGCAAACTTTCTATTAGGAAACTCCCTTATTCTCCCGTTATTGGACGTTCAACAGATTGCAATTATGACCCTTATTTGGTAAGTGCAGGATTACCAATTCACTGTCTGGAATGTCTTTCTGAAAGATAGTTTGAGAGTGAGGATTAGACCATTTTACAGTTGAATGAAGGGGGTAGTTTCTAAAGAAACTGTGGTGCTGTCTCAGTGGGGAAGTAGTATACAAAAATTTGGTTTTATCAACAGAGTTAATAATGTAAATTGACCACCGTACAGAGATTTTAAAAACTGATGTTTCGAGCATTAGCCCTTTGTCAGAACGAATCGAGGAATTATGGGTTGTGTGTAGTTTTTATAGTGGAGTAGGAGCTACGCTATTGTTGGTAAGATGGTTTGGTTTGGCTGCGTGAGCGGCAGATCCAATTTTTGAAGCAAAACAATGTTAATTATTGTCCTTTGCGGTTGTGAGCTCGTCAATGGCTCACTAGTCCAATCCAAGAGTGGCAGACTTTTGGGCATTTATTGCAGGGATAGCAACCTTGTGCTAATATACGCTCTTTGCGGTAGCGACGACGTTCCCTCAGATCATCTGTTCAAGCTTTCTCAAACTTGGCAACTCTGGTTTTAACAGCTGTCTTCCACTGATCTCTGTCTGTGGTAACATGGCACATGGCACATTAGTTTTAAAATGAAAAGCGTTCGTTAATACCATGGGGATTAAGGGTGCCGATTTGGAAGATGAATTTTTGTTCCAGATTCTTGTGGCTTTCCGTCGTACCTTGATGTAGGGAAAGGCTGTGGATAGCCATGTGTTTTGTGGAGTGGTTGGGGAGATTAAAATGAGGAGTAACTGGCTTAGATGCATTCTTGTCATTCTTCTCAACATTGTGAAGGTGTTCGCGGAATCGGTCGCCTAGTCATCTACCTGTCTCGCCAATGTATAATTTATTGCATAACATACAGGTAATGCAATAACCATCATCCATGTTACAGTTGTTTACTCAGTGACCTAACCTATAAAATGGCTGCGAGGCTGCTGGTGACCTTGTATTGATATAGAACTCGCTGCTTTTATCACATAAATGGGCCATTTTCGAGTTGCTGTTAGTCTCTGTTTCGAAGTGGTGCTCAACTATTGTAAGGGAAATGGGTTTGATTTGCATAAGAATATGCAACTCATTTACATTTGAATGGTTGTGCATCAGGACTCATTTTGAAACTGAGACATGCGGCAACTCGGAAATGGGCTGTTGTGTTGTTGTAATTCTAATTAGTCTACATTAACATTAGAAAAGCACAAAGGTTTGTATTAAAGCAGGGTCACTGGCAGCCTCGCTTCCATTCTTAGGCCAGGTAACTTAAATGGTCTATTGTTATGACAATTTGGGGTAAATTACAGTATGTCTGTCCACTTATTTACATTTGAAATGCGCTAATTTTTATATACATATAAAACATTTTATAATCATATAACCTGCAAGAACCAGTTTGAAGAAGAAAATAGCAATCATTCTTGATTCGTATGATAGTAGTTATTTTGATGTTGAATATTGCACATAGTCCAGCCAGCCAATAAAGCAACAAATAAATATGAGAAGATAAACCTTTTTAAAGTCAACTAAGTCAGTTTTTGTTATAAAGGTATCTGGTCTTTTGTTGTCCATTGGATCTCTTCACCAAGATATTTACGCTGAAGCCGTTTTGGGTATGTGTCTCTTGTTTTAATTGAACATGTGGCTTGGTCTTGTATTTGGAAATTTTTCTGAAGACCATGCACTCACTCCCACAGCTTCATTTTGGAACCCTGATGACCCTGCTAGAAACTATATGGCCTGAAATAAACCTGATTTTCATGGCAAGCAACTCATTTTTGGAACTAACCTGTAATTAGGCCTATTTTTAGCATCGCTTGTATGTTTTCTTAAGTTGTCGCTCACTAAAATTTTTGTATTGCTAACTGTACAGTACATACCACACAGAACTAAAATAGAGCCTGATTGTAGGTCATTTTGGAACCATTCATGGATATGATGACAATGGAAAATGTATTGGTGGTACAGCCTATTAACATGCCTTGAAAAAGAGACACTGTGACTGCCAAAAGGGTGGCTGTTTCAGCGCCCTACTGCCACGTGGATGGTCATAAGTTCAAACCCTAAAAGAAATAATTCTATGTGTTTGGCTTTGTAAGTACACCTACAAATGGTTTGACCCTTTGGTCCATCTTGACATGCTTTAATTTGCAACACTTGGTCTTAATAAAAAAAGTTTGAAGGGAAGTTTGTTACTATCACTCTTCATGACACGTTGCAGCCCCCAAATGTAAATTTGTGATTTGATAACAAGCAAAACTGATATATCTGATTACACAAGACCGACAAAGAGAATTGAAACGGTAAAGCACTCTGTTGCAGAAATAATGCTATTAACTTGTTCATGGTCCCTGGTTCTGGTAATCTATCTACTGATAACAACTGGCACAGGTAGCTTTATATGCTGTTGTCCAACATCAATCCACACAAAGAAGCAATGTAAAGGAAAAACATTGATTTTCTTTGTCCTTATTACATTATGCAACAAAATATACATGTAGCAAACTAATTGGTTGCCTTAGAGAGAACAGAACACAACGGGGCTGGGCTTTGCACTCCCATCTACCACACTAACATGCCTGTACATTGAATAGGAGACTGGAAAATGCTTTTTGTGCATGGAATAACTGTTATTCTTTCATTGGTATTGTAGATTGTACTGCTGGTACTGAAAGAAGCCCACAGAGCCAAGAACATTCTCAAAGGAGTTGAACTGGCTATGCCACTGTACCCTGATGCCTGGCTTGTTATGGTTGCCACTGGAACTGCAAAAGGTCAACTTGACTCCCCATTTAATTATTTATTGTTAAGATCATGGTAACTGGTTGAAAAAAAAAGTGGGCAATAATGTGCTATTCTATCCAGTGGTCAGAATCCCTCAACTGCTAGTGCCATTATATGAAATGATGGAAAGGTAGAGCGTGTCCATGGGAAGGATAGAATACAAGTTCATGGCAACTGGCAAAAGGACAACTGAAAAATCAGAGTCCTAAACATGAATTGAACCTGCGACCTCTAAAGGACCGGTCGGATGCTCTACCCATTGAGCCACCAGAACTCACTGGAGAGCTGCAGGGTGTTTACCTAGGTCCTGAATGGAGAAAGTTTCCCACTCAGGTCTGCAGGCTCTATAAAGTCATGCACCTCAGTTTATACAAATACATGAAATGATGGAAAGGTGTAATGTGCTTGTGAGAAGGGTAGAATACAATTTGACAAACATTTCACATGGAAATCAATTGTGCATAAAAATATGAAATATTAAATTCTCAACCTTGGTTATTGCATTCCTCTTGCTCTGATTGGTTTACTCAATCTTGGTTATAGGCTCATATACCTTAGTTTGACCTTATAATTTATGGGAAATGATTCCGCTAAGCATTGCTAAGCTAAAATTGTTTTTTGCCGGAAAGCGAAATTTCTCTCAGAATTAAGCAAAAAAAACGTTTTTGTGGAAAGTTTGGATCAATTCCGATGTTTAGTAGTACGCGAAGAGGTAAAGAATGTTTTTGTGATGAGCCTGCGTTTGTCTGACCACCAGATGTTACACAACATCGCACTTTCGATTCCACTCAGATTTGCTCACTTTTTTCGCTCGTATTTCGTACTTCCAAAGCTTTGGAATTTAAGGAATTTAATAAAGCAATTATTCCATTTGCGCTTGTTGGAGATGAGACAGGTTATAGCTAGCTCGGCGCTACATGCCTCGTTGGCCATTTACCATCTCATATCCGACGCACGCTCATGGAATAATTATCATCATTATTACCTGTATTTAGGGGCAGGAAGCAGGTTGATAAGACCAGTGGTGAAATTCGTGCAAGGAAAACTGGAACCTGCAAATGAAGCCCTTTACCCATCATTGTAAGTAAACTATAAATGTTGATCTTCGACACGTTTTTACAATGAAATCCATCAATATTATTGTGGATTAATATTAATAAAACAAATTAGCATTGATGGTTTCTTAAAATAATCTGCTACCATAGACTTTATTCATAAATGGCGGTCAATTTATAATTCTTTTGTCGAAGTGCAAATTAGCCTACCAAGTCTCGATACCATACACTGAATTGAAAAGAATTCTTGCTCTAAAATGAGGCTTGGTAGGCTAATTTGCACATTAGCAAAAGAATAATAAAACAGGTGTCATTTATGAATAAGGTCATCTCAAAGAGCAATCTCTGCTTTTGCCTTGCTTGAGTGAGCTCAACATTGATCGTTGATTTAGTGCTCACTTAACTTGTCAGCGTCTGTAGCCCAACCTCCCCCCCCTCCCCTCCCCTTCATCATAACACATAAACCATGCCTCCCACCTCTGCAACGGTATGTGGGCTGAGTTCCAGTCCCTCATCAAACTCGATTCAAAGCAGTTATTACATCTGGCTGTGGTGCTGTGCTCCAACATCAGACAGATATCGTATAGAGCGTTAGCCCTTCGTCAGAGCCCTTCGCTCTGACGAAGGGCTAACGCTCGAAACGTCAGCTTTTAGAATCTCTGTACGGTGGCCAATTTACATTATCAACTCCGTTGATAAAACCAAATTTTTGTATACTACTTCCCCACCGACGCAGCACCACAGTTTCTTTAGAAACTACCCCTTTATTCATTAGATATCGTATAGAGGTGCCTTATCTACTTTATCTACTCTTTCGGTCTGATATCTTGAGCTGCACCCTTTGCAATTCAGTCCTCAATGTTGATTTGCATGCCAATCTATTTTATTCTATTCTATTCACCACAGTTCCGTCCCTTAAGACGTTTATTCACTTTTCACAGCTCTCACTGTTCGTATTCGTTTCTATTTGCAGCGTCACCAAACTATCCATTGTAGGCAGCATCCTTGTGATTATGGTTCAAAAAGGCATCTTACAGTTATCCACATCTGAAGTTCTTCTATGCATTGCTTGTATTGGGTCGCTTCTACAGGTTGTTATGTACCTAAGCAGCGCAAGCGATCCCTTTGTGTATCTGGAGAAGGCTGTGGCGGCTGTATTGTTTAGAGAACCAAAGGAAAAGGCCAACACTTCAGATGCCAAGAAGAAGAAAGAGTAAAGTGTGTTCAGAAATGGCCATAGCTACAGAGACCCTGACCGTATCCATTAAGTGGTTTCATTGGGCGAAGATTTCGCATGACACAAACGGCAGCTGTGCAATTCAATCTAATACATTCGGCGCTTATTGTAACCATCTCAAGAAGTACACGCTCTTACCCTCAAACTTCGGTCCTATAAGATTGTTTCTTTCCCTACCATTCTCCTTGGCTTCCAAAGAAACTGTCGAACAAACTTCAATAATCCGAGATTACTACTACTAGTAACCAAATAAGCCTTGTATGATTCAAAAGTAACCACTTAAGAAAATCAGGTGATGGATTATTGCCCAGGGGACTATATCCCCTCCCCTCTTGGTACAATGTGTAAGTTAACCCTTTTCCTCTTAACAATGAGACTTGGAGATTTTTCTCTGTGAAACGCCAGACGATTATACTCGTCAATGAGTATACAATGTCAATGATGGCTTGGGGATACTTGGAGAAGAATCCGAGTATTCTTCACTGGTGTTGAACCCACGATCTTCCGATTTTAAATCGGTTACTTTGCCTGGGAGAATACTCCCAGAAAATTTGGGTTGGGGTGTGCGGCCCGCTAAAACCCTTACCCTATTTCAGACCAAAATCTGCGATTTTTCCTACCTTATTTCAGACCTGGCTAAAAATTTGATACCGTATTTCAGACCTATTTGCAGACCTATTTCAGCTGTTACACGGTAGGCGTAATAATTTGACAAGGGCTTTGTTGACGGTTGAAGCTTCTTCTAAAAAACATACCCAATTCAAGACTTGAGTGAACAAACCATACCCTACTTCAGACCAAATGGTCAAAATCGATACCCTATTTCAGACTAAAACGGCTAAAAAACCAAATCCTTTAGGGCAGCACATACCTATATAGCCCATATAAGGGAGTACCCCACCCCACCCCCCCTCTCCCCGGGTTACTTTGCCTCGTGAGAGCTAGATCATTCACGGGTGTTGTGGGACGGGATCTACGGTTCATCCTCCTTATATCCGAGAAGAATAACTATTTACAGATGCCTTTACGAAGGCAGCCGTTTCTTGTCAGCTATCGTCGGTCCGGCCGGAGTTCGAACCCATAACCTCCCGCACGGTAGCGGTTCCTTGCTCGGACATTTGATGTAAGTGGTCTGCAAATTTGTGACATACAAGTTGAAGAAACTAGTTTGGTCATTTGAAATCACAGTATCCTTTATTCTAATTTTATATACTTGATGATTAATGTTCACGCCTAAACTTCCTAAACCGGTTTGACCGGGGTGACTAGCTCAGAAATTTGGGCTGCGGCGACTTAAGATACTTGACACGATTTCTGCAGAGCCTCTCTTGCTTGCCCTCTAGTGAGTTTTGGTGAGGCTCTGCTCGCAGGGTGCACTATTTTGCACCGTCAAAAATATAGCGTAGTATTATTAATAGTAAAGACGGCCTTCATGAGCAAATCGGGATGTTAAGATAGTCAACAGTTTAGCGATTAAGTAGATTTGCTTTTTATGTTTGGCTCCTGCAATGTTTTGTCCTGGCTTTTCTCGTTCCTTCCTGACTAAGATCATCATGAAGCCCCAACAACAATAGAGACAATAGAGCGAGTTTCAAATGAGTATCGTAAAACCAAAACCAAAGTAATTACTTTGGCCAATCAAAAAGGACGGAGACAATCCAGTAAACCAATCAAAACTCGAAGTAATTACACGTAGCTGACACAAAGCGCGGAAAAATGTGCCGCGCGAGACACGATTGGTTTTGGTTTCACTTCTGATTGGTTGAAAAAGTGACGCGAGAACTTTGAACCAATCACTGAGTGAACTCCTATGAAAGACAATGTCTGATTCCCTCCTACAGCAAATGCAGTGGAATGACTTCGAAATGTAACTGTTTGAAGTAAGTCGCTTCCATTAAGTGTAAAGTACATTAGTATAATTACATAGGTGATTATTGCTGATTGGTTGCACTTGCCGCGATTATTGACATTCTTACGCAATAATCACCTAAGCGGCTTTTTTCAAAATGGCCGCAAGCCGTTTTGTCGCCTCTTCCCCCGCCTCCGCCTCCCCCTCCCGTGTTGGTAGCGGAAAAAGGAAAAGTTGGCAATAGGAAAACAACATTGTTTGGGGGGAGGGGCTTGTCCGAGATTCCTTAAAAGGGAAAGTGTCTCAACCCTTTTGGTGCTTATTGTAGGTTCGAGTATGACCTTTTCTTTGAAAGAAGTAAGAGATCTTTCAATATGCGTTTACTAACTAAGCGAGGCGCAATCTTGTTGCTATTTCTAAGTCTCGTGTCTCGTGCAAAAGATCGATCAATAGTGTTTTGGGTAAAGGTTTCTTTTGGCAGAAATATAGGTGGCCTTCTCGTTTCTTTATCACCGCCATGTTGGTGAGCGAAAAGAAAAGACCTCTTATCAGCTTCTTTTGTTTGTCCACCATCAATTGTACATTTCAGCATTGTTATCTATGTCTCTAGAGACTGGTACTTGCAAACCACCTATAGTCAAATCGGTTAAACTCCCATACAAAATCCACGTTAATCGGCATAAAGATATTTCATCACAAAAACAATATTTTAGGCGAGGGGTTACTTGAAGGTTCCCTGTAACGGTGTAACAATACACGGTTTTTCTCTAAACGTACGTACGAAGTCAATCCAATGGGATGTCTTCCTCAGCCGGTTTTTCAAAACCGGGAAAAAAGCGGCTCATAACTTGTGCTCCAAGGCCAGATGGAATCACGTTATTTAGGTCAAAACGATCTTCAGCATTGGGGTCAACGATTCTTGCTGCTATAGCTTCAGCATTCTCTGGAGCCAAGTCGTCTTGCCTGGCTGTGTACTTAATCAATTCAACTAATCCTTGGAATGCACTGAGCATGCGCTTCCTCATGTCGGGTTCAGAGTCCATCCAAACCTGTCAAAATTGTACATTATTTGACAAACAGATTCCACGTTCAACGAACGGAATGATAAAGTGAATCATATACTGAACTGCGGATATGGAATCAAATGAAGATATGATCCTCTATAAAACTAATAGATTCCATGTCGTCATGCCCTTCTGGTGAGCAATTAAGGAATAAATCACGGAAGACGTGACGTCTTCTGTAATCTCTTACTGAACAGATGCACGGCAACATGAAATCTGAGTGAAGCAATGATCCTCGCTGTTATGAACACAATTTTAGCAATTGCGAAGAGAAGCCTGAAAATTTTAGGACTTCAATGGGTTTTGAACCCGTGACCTCGTGATGCCGGTGCGATTAGCTATGAAGCTCCTGATGTTGGGAGCTGGTCATTTGTGGGTTCATTTGTTGAACCCAGCTCAGTTGGTTAGAGCGTCGCACCGGTATCGCGAGGTCACGGGTTCAAAGCCCGTTGAAGTTAATTCCTTATAATTACTGAACAGAAGGGCATGACAACATGGAATCTACTTGTTTTATAGAGTAAAGAATTCAAAATTTTTGATGATGACTGTCCTCGAATAGATCATAGGTGAGAATCAAAATGCGTGCATTATTCAGCTTTTTAAATAACTTTGAAAAGACAATTTTTGGCCCTGTTGATCTTAATTTTATCTGGTAATAGTGTAAACAAGGGAATGAGAGACGAAGTTTTTTACGTTGAAAGTATTTCTAGAGTCAGTGTTTGGTCTCGATTTCATAACATTTTGTTCTGTTGTATTGTGAAAGGGAATTTTTTTGCCAAATATGTGACTAACCTTTAAATAAGCCAAATCCCAGTACGATTCCAAGATTTTTGAGAAGTTTTCGGCTGTCATTTTTTGCTTCTCGATCATCTCTCTAAGATCATCAACTATGCGCCTTTCAACCTCTGAAATCTCAAGCAAGGCATCTTCTCTGAAAGCCTTGTCGATCAATTCTTGGCCCGTGGCGAGATAAATTTTTCTGAGATCATGGAAACGATAACCTTGGCTGGCCTGATGAGTGGCACCCTTTGTAGCAGGAGATGATGACAGCGAGGAGGTCTTTCGTTCATCCGCATAACTTTCTTGAGAAGTTGATTGCTCGTTGCGATGTTCTTGTTCTGCATCGTCTTCCTTTTGAACCCAGTTCTCTGTTTCCTGGATATTTTTAGCGACCTTGATGGGATCCTCAATGATTTCAACAACTTTCTCAGCTAACGTTTCCAGGACCTCAGGGTCCTCAATGTAATCTCCACTGAATAAATTATATGATCTCACGAAATAATGTCGTAAATCCCGGTCTATTAATGCTTGTAAAAGTTTTCCAAGCAGCAACATCATGCACTCTGCCCTGTTGCTTTCATTCCATATCTCGGCGTCGGTTTCTTCGATGGTTTGCAGAAGGATGTTCTTCAGGTGGAATGTCACCAAACCCTTGGGCCCATCTGATGCTTTTAGATATCCTCGGTAAAAAGTCTTGAGGCAACGGTAGCAGTCCCGTTGGACGTCGTTCATCTCTTGACTCAACAGGTATTCTGCATTTGAAAAGGAGATTCTGAAGTCGCATTCTTGATTGCCACCATCCTTTGGAGGCTTGACAACCAAGTGGAACCCTTCTTTGACCACCTTAGTGACTAAATCGGGCGAAGGCCATTTGCGTTCTCGTCCTATCCATTCGGTGGCGGTCTTGGGCCAACCTGAACATTTAAAAGCGGGGACTAAGTCAAAACCACCCTCTATGGATGACTTTTCAGTGCTGATTGAATTTGTTGCAGCTTCGGGGAAAAGTTGTTGAAAGAAATGATCTGTTTGACTTAAAACGGTCTCCAAATCTTCGCCTTTGTCTGGTGGATTTGCCTTTGGAGCTGTCTCTCTTTGGAATCCCTGTTTTTCTTTAATCTTACTCTGAATCTCTCCATTTTTGTCTTCATCTTCGCTTTCGGTTTGTCTAGTCTTATATTCCTGATCTGTCTTTACCTTAGTCGATTGTTTTGCCATTCTACTTCCTGAAGAATGACTGTGTTCTCCCGATGTCGAAGCCACTGGCTTCTGGAGTGACGTGCATTCGGGCTCAGGTGTGTCATCTGCAGTTTCTGTCGTGACAGATGGCTGATCGTCGCCTTGGGACTGTGAAGTCCTCTTTTCCTCACTGCTTCCGCTTTCGTTTTCGTTGTAGTTTTCTGCCTGTGAATATTTCATTTCTGTCACGCCATCGTTTCTACTTCCGCTTATATTTTGCATTCGAGTTTCGATGCCGCGACATCTCTCCTCTAAGTTTCGTACACGGTCGCTGAAAACTAACTCTTGCATCAGGAGTGGAAACGCTTCTGGTTTGGAAAGAAGACCTCTCTCAGAGAATGACCTTTGCACTTCATTGCCAAACTCTATGTATTCCCTAACAAGGTTGGCGTGATCTTCGGAATATTCCATCCCCCTTAACCTACAAATGATATGGGCAAGCCATTCCCATTCGGCAACGTCAAATTTAGGCAATGAATGAGGGTTATTTAGCTTTTCGATTTCCCCTGATACGTGTCCAAAGGACTGGGTGTACTCAATCTGTAAGGCTGGACTATTGTCTTTGTTCCGGCATTTCAAAACATTAATCCCCGGTATTCGAGGCATAGCCTGGATCGTTTGTATAAGGGCTTTGACCAAGTGAGGTGCTGCCCTTCCAAAAATTGTAGAATGGAAATTCTTAAGTGCCGATGTAGCTACGTATTCCGTATCTTCAACAAGACAGGAGCTCAGGATTTGGTGATCGACTGCTTTGATTCGGACGTGCATTGGGTTCGTTGAATATTCGATCATTTCGTCATCTATCATCAATTCATTTGATTTGGGGCAAATCACTATATCGACATCACCGACATCATCAGGTGCTATGCTCTTCAAATCTTCAACTGCGCTGCCGTAGGCCTGAAACACCATACAGTTGTCAAATTTTTCGCTGAAGAACTCCCATAACTGTCGTAACAGGTACTCCAAGCAATGCTCTATATGTTTCTTCCATATTTCGCCTTCAATCCCGCGTTCTCCCAACAATTTGAAGGTGGAGTTGAGCTTTTGAGTATCTGTCTCCCTCGACGCCATCTTGCTGAAGCGAAAGGATTCGATCTGGCTGTTGGAGGAAGGGGGGTGAAGCGATTCCGCAAATAGATCCTGAAAGTCGTTTGGCCCAAGAGTGCGATCAACGCAGAATAAAAGTATTTAGCAAAATAAGGACACAAATAGTCGGTGAATCCTTCACTCAACAAAACGTTATATTAATGCTAGAACTGTACGTCTGGGCGCTGTCTAAAAAGTTGGGGCAGTTTCAGTTTCCGTCCTCAGTATATGCGTGACCAATCAGGAACAAATACATGTACGACAAAGAATAGTCCTTCCAAGAAAAGAAATAACTGTATTGTCATGCACGTGTCACGCAAAGTAGTGTTTCACTCTTTGAGATTTTGTAATGCTGAGTTTTTCTTGGTTTTTCTGGGTTTTTTAGGAAAATGTTTTCTTTAAAACATTTCCTTTGCAACTTTCCCATGCGTGAATCTGTGTCAAATGTAGCCATGCTTTCCGATGATGAACGATATTGTTTTCTCTTATTTAATAACGTTCTGCTCAATAATATTATTGATATTCACATGTAGCACTTGTGCTGTAAGTAACTAGTACTTAGGCCTTTCTCAGAAAAGCGTGAAAAGGTCAAGCCATCGCGGGATCTGTAACTCGCCAGGAAAAAGTATACCCTATTTCATTACTTTTATTGCACTAGTCGTACCGGTAAATATTCGCTGGAAAAGATGAAAACTGGAATATTATTTACAACAGTGACAGCAAAATAAAACTTCAGGTCATTTTTCTTGTTAGTAAAAACGGAGAATCACTTTTTCCTTTGATTTACGTACTAATCATTAATAAAAAACGGGTCTGTTCCTCGGCGAAAGTGTAAAGATTTATTTATTCTGTTTCTGATTAGCTGGTAAACGGAGAACGAAAATGAGAAACTTTACATGGACGGTATATAGTATCCCCGACCACAGCGTCGACTGTTATTTATACGTAATTTTTCCTTGACAAACTTTGTACTGAGTTTTTGCCTATCCTCAATTTTCCTCAAATTTTTAACAAAAATTGTATTTAACTTGTCCCCGAGTCGTTGTAAATTTGTGATTTGATGACAAACGAAACTGATGTATCTGATTACACGGTCCCTTGTTCTAGTACTCTACCTTTATCAAAACAAGATAAGATTTTGACTGATAACAATTGGCACAGGTATCTTTATATGCTCATATCCAACATCAACCCACAAAAAGAAGCATTGTAAAAGAAAAACGTGTATTTTCTTTGTGGTTATGACGTGCATTATACTGCAAACTATAGCAAACTAACCTGCGGTTACCTTAGAGAGAACAGAAGACAGCAGGACTGGGCTTTGCACTCCCTGGCTACCTTGTGCACCATCTACCACAATAATTTGCCGGTATATTGAATACTTAGTTACTTATCCTCATCGGGCCCATGAGGACTCTTAAGGCCGGCCACTGAGAAGATTGCGACATCCATCCCGCCGATGCGACCGCAACCCCCACGAATGCCATCCCAGCTGGTTTCTTTGTTTCTCCACTCTTCTTCTCCACTTTTCTCTCGGCCAGCTAGCCTGGCCTCCTTTTACTTTCAGGTGCCCACGTTAGTGCAGTCCTCGAGATGTTATTAGGACTAGTCCTCAATATGTGTCCTATCCATCGCCATCTTCTCACTCGTACAAGGGCTGATACCGGCGTATTCCCTGTTGCTTCATAAAGCTCTTCGTTGCTAAGATGGTTAGGCCAGAATCTCCTCAGCACTCTCCTCAGGCATGTACGGTGAAACACATCCAGTTTGTTGAGATCAGTTGTTGTCACTCTCCACATTTCGGCTCCATACAGTAGCACGGACAGCACATTTGAGTTCAGGATGCGCAGCTTGGTCTTCTGGCTGAATCTGCCTGACCTCCAGATGTTCTGAAGTCTGGTGAAGGCAATTCTAGCTAGTGCTAGTCGCCTCTTGATATCCGCTTCAGTGCCACCAAATTTGTCAAGTACTGAACCTAGGTACACGAAGGATTCCACATCTTCCACCTCTTCTTCCTCTATCCTTATGTAGTCTGTGCAGCTGTGGTTCATCCTAAGCGTCTTTGTTTTGCGCGGGTTGATCTTGAGCCCGACAACGCCGGCGGTGGTTACTAGTCTATCAGTCTTCTCCTGGAGATCAGCAAATCTGCTTGAGATAAGAGCAACATCATCAGCATAATCCAGTTCTTCTAGAGCTGATGTAAGCTTCCATCTCAGGCTGGTTAAGCGGGATCTGTCACCCCATTTCATTACTTTTGTTGTACTCAGGTCATACCGGTAAATATTCTCTAGAAAATATACAAACTGAAATATTTACAACAACAGCAAAGTAAAATTTTAGGTCATTTTTCTCCTTGTCATGTTATCTTTTAGGACATTTTTGCTAAATCCTTGAAAAGATTGAAAAACCGGATCTTGGCGAAAGTGTAAACTTTATTTATTCTGTTTCTGTTTTGCTGGTAAACGTAGAACGAAAATCAGAAACTTTACATGGACGGTACGCATAGTATCCCCAAGCACATCGTCGATTGTTCTTTATACATACCTTTGCCTTGACAAACTTCGTACTAAGTTTTTGCCTATCCTCAATTTTCCTCAAATGTTCAACAATAATTGTATTTAACTTGTTCCCCGAGTCGTTGGCAGAGGCTGGCATCCCTGTTCTTTCGTTCTCCTTTTAAGTTTACAGCTGTCTTTACTTTACTCGCCAGAAAAACCCTAACACTGCCTTGCATATGCTAACCAATAGCCTGCGTGCAGACTGCGTGTTTGAAATTGAACGCTATAAGTACCTATAGAGGGGGACATTGGGATTTTCGGTTTTGCGGTTATGGCTATTTTTTAGATCGGTTTTTCGGTTTCGTGCAAAAAGACTTCGCTTTTTCGGTTTTGGTGTTCATTGCGGTTTGCGGATTTTTCGTTTTTTAGAATCTGGTTTTCGGTTTTCGTAGAAAATACCGGCGGTTTTTCGGTTTTGTTATTCGATTTGGTGTTTCGGTGTTCCTGTTTTGTCCTATTTGGGTTCCGGTTTCTCTTCGATTTGAGTGGCAATTGATCTCGAATAGCCGCGAAACGCCAAAGTTATTGAGAGGAATTCCATAGGGCAATTGGCGCAATCTCCCAAGCTTTCTCTGTCCATAACAAGGGCGCTTCATATGAAAAGAAGACAGCAAAAGAAGCGACTGGCTTGGTTCACCATTGAAAAACTGTACTTGAAGAACATGCATATCAAATACGTGCTGAGAGTAACATCACTGGCGCCTTAAATGGTCCCCAAGGCCATGTCATGGAATGGGGACTAGGAAGACTAGCAGACATTCTAGGAGGGTATGACTACCAAGCGCTTGATCTTTTAAGCTGTATGATATTAGACGTTGAAAATTGCCACACCACTGTTTATTCCAAGAACGTGAACATGTCTAAGCTCCGCGAATATGCCAGGTCGTTTGGTGCAACAATGAAGGAGAACCTCAAACGTGCTACAAGCTGTGGTACCCAAAGTCCGACACAATGGTGTTTCCTCATAACGTACCGTTGATGATGCCTCTATCCGTTGTCAACCTTCCTGCAAATGACTGTCACCTCTTACACAACTGGGCCTCAGAATATGGTGCTGCAGTAAGACAAAGGACAGGGCGGCGGGAAACTACAATGGCTAAGCACGGAACATTGCCAGAGTACCTTTATCAACGCCGTCTCGAAGTTGGTGATAAGGGTAATCTGAACTTCGGAGTGGATGAAGATGAAGGACAGTTATTTCGTAGAAAGGCTTTTTCATTGAGAGGCTATTTCATTGTACTTTTCGTGTGATCGCAACGTTGCGGCGGTTAATTCTCCGAGTTTCGTGAGATTTGTCTCTTCGTGGAGTGCACTGCAAGTAAATCAGCTCAACTGCTAACAGGGCCGTTTAAACGAGAGAAAATAAGCCACCGCTCACTCTGGCCGCGGCGTACATAATACGCGAAAGGAACTATTTATTCGAGTATTAACTCCCAGGCCAGGATAAGCCGCGGCTCGAGAAAGCCGTGAACGTAGATTTTGTACCATTTATACGGGGTGTTCGCGTCTTATGTAAGCCGCGGCTTATTTTCCCTCGGTTTAAACGGCCCTCGCCCTAGTGAGGGCTACATTAAGTATATTAGTACTTAGGCTCCGCTTATGTTGTCTGCAAAGATGGCGGCGTGCAAATGACGATGAGAAGAATGTCGGTTGCGTGAGAACGGAAAGCTCTTTTCTGCTTTGAAACGGGATTAATAGGCCACCTGAAGCTTCCCAATCCCAAAGGTAAGTCGTTATGTCTCTTTTGGATACAACTTGTCAAATTTGGATTGAATTTTGCCGTAGAGAGGAGGTCACGTTTTGATTTTGGTGAATTCCTCATTTTGAAGGACTCTGGCTAAAGCAAAGGATATGTCATGCAATGTCACAACACCAAATAAACTGACTTAGTGAATTTATGAGAGCTTATTATTTCAATGTATTAAAAGAATTATATTAAATAATGAAGGCTTGCATTTAAATTAATGTAAGATAGTTGTACTTATACAAGCTTATGAGCTTATATATCTTAGAAATTAAACATATCACAAAACTATTGTTTTTTCATGTGTTTATTGTTTACAAAGTCTTGTTTTCTTGATTTTACATCCGGTTTACCTTATAACACTAAAGATAAGCTGCATCATGCTTCCCTGAAAAAAAAATTGTTCCTTAAAGATCCTTCTTTTTGTTTTATGAAATATAGGTGCATTTTTGTAATTCTTTTACAAAGTGACTATTTGTGTGGGACCCGTACACGGACCTCTCTTCGCTATTCACACGGGAGTATTCTTAGAATAATAATTGTTACAGGGTCGATAACACTCGGAAAGTCTTACATGTACCTCTTCTTCATTTCTTTTACATACAGTTCAGCCACCAAACAAAAGCATTGATGCCTGTTTAATTTCACTACTAAATACCTCCTTTGTTTGACTTCAGCGGTTATCTGACCTGCCTTGTGTTTCTCGCATTTAAGTCTTAGCTCCCATTTCAAATAGGGTTAATAAACAGTATTTAACCCATTGACTCTTGGGGGCTCCCCATTGACGAGTAAAATCGTCTGGCGTTAGACAGAGTAAATACTAAGTATGGGGGGGGGGGGGGGTAGGGGTGAGTCCCAGTTTCAATAGCTGCGTTTCTATCCATTCAAGGTTAGTATCGCGATCTTCTTATAGTTTTTCCTATGCATGAGCCGTCAATATTTTGTGGTATTGCCGTCTCACTTTTGCGGCCTGTGATTGGTTCTAATGTTGAAATTGACGTTGTTGCACTGAATTGGGTTGCTGACATACGCAAACAAATACGCAGGTAGAAAGAATTGAAATTTTGATCAGGCGCTGGTTGATTAGTTTACAGTTTTATTTATCCTTATAAATGATGGATCGCGATACAAAACAAATTGCGATTTTGAGAGACGGCAATACCACATTATATTGACGGCGTTGGGAGAAAATATATTCCGTATTTTCTCCCAACTAGCCATCAATATAATGTGGTATTGCCGTCTCAAAATCGCAATTTGTTTTTAGGGTTAGAACCTGTAATAATCAGTCTAAGAAGACTCCCATATGAATAGCAAAATAGTTCAGTGTGTGGGTCCCATACGAGTTGCCACTGCCATTCTTTTAACACATTTTCATATTGAATTGTGACATTGAACAGATGATGAATTCCAGTGCATATAATAACAGCCATGATATTGAGTACCTAGAAGTTTTCAAAGTTCTGGATAGTCTAGGAATGGCTGACTTAAAACAGACTTTTCAGGAGCACTGTATTCAGGTACATTTGTCATTATTGTAAGTACTAAAGATTCTTCACCAACAAAATTCTTGAAGGTTACACAAAGTTTTCAAAATCAATCCAGATTCCTTCTTCGGTGATCAGGGCTTGAAATTAGCGAAAAAATCCAGTCGCAAGAAACAAGATAGGAAAATGTCGCAAAATTGTCGCGCTGCATTGTGTTGTCAGTGGTGTAGCAAAACAAAATATGAGCCCGCAATACTTGTGTTGAAAGAAACCACTGAAAATTGTGAATTATCGAAGGAATGGAGTTGTGCACCTTACTTTGCAGCGAAATTACGCTACAATTACGCTATCTTCAGATTGAAATAAAACTCAAGACGAGAAACAAATAATTTTGTCATTTCTTCATTTATTTTAGTCAAAAGAGCAGTAAAGTGGAAACTGCTAACCCTTTTGTTTCGAAAGAGCGAAGATGAAAACAAGTCGCAAATTTGTGACTTCTCCAGATATTTTAGTCACAAAGGGAGGAAAAAATTCAGTTGCAAATGCGACTGTATTGGTCGCAATTTTAAATTGCAAATTGAAGGGAGGTAATTTAATGTTTCAAAAACTAGCAGCATTGTTTTATCGGGTTTTAAAACATGATGTGTAGCCAAGTGTTTTTAAAACCTATAGAACATGTGCTTCGAGGTTTTTTAATGACTTCAAACTTTCCACAAAAAGCATGTCCCTCAGGAGTCTCAACAAAGGTTCAAATTGTGAGAAGAGAACATTAGCATACCAGAAAAACAAGCTATGTCACATGCAGTGACTTTATATCTGATAAAACACTGCGTACCAATAAGGAGGATGTGTTATCGATAGAAAGTCACCGCATGTGATGTATTATCGACAATCTGATAAAATTATTAATGAATTTTAAACTTCCAGTAACCATCACAGAAGAAGGAATCTGGATGGATTTTGATTTTCAAGAATTTTGTCGAAAAAGAATAATTATTTGTCTTCTTTATTTGTCCCAACAGACAAACAAATATTTATTGTTTGATTATAAGTTGCTTGGTAAGTAAGCGTGTGTGGTAAACTTGAAGAAATGAAGAATGCACATAATCTGTTGTAATTATGGTGTGCATTTTTTACTCCATCAAAGGCGTCAGAGAAGTTATCCTTTAAAATGAGGGCATTTATTTAAATTAAGTCTAGCTTAAACTGGGGTTCACTCCAGTTGTACATTCATTTTACCTATAGAACTTTTAACAAGCAAGTTAATTGGACTATGAACAGCTGTCTTTCCTTTAAATTACCTGGATGGTTCCATACAGGTAATCATTTTTAATTAATTTTTAAATTTATTTCAACAGGACCAAACCCTAAATTATGTTGACACTGAAGATGAACTTAAATCACTTCTTAAAGTAAGTGTTTTATGTACTTTAGTCACTTCTTTTCTTGCAGGGTTTGACACTGAGTGGTAGTTGAATAACAAATAAAGAGGCCAGTTATTTTCACTTACGTGTATGTCCAGAAAAGCAATTACATGTAATTTTGAAATCCAAGATGGAGCGTCCTTTAAGTCTAAGCATTTCCTTTCTTTTTCCATCAATGAGGCAAGGGTAAAGGTTAGCACTATTTTAAGCTCAGGGTACAACGTTTTTTGGGCAAAATTCGGAAGGCCAAAAAATTGGGAAATACAAGTCTCCTAATGGTCTAATGAGTATGGATTGAAAGCTTAACCATCATAGATTTGTGCTATGCAAAAAACCGTGAAAAAAGACCTATGAGAAGAGATATAACAATTTTTTCAAAAGTGTCAAAAATGGTGATTTTTGGCCAACTGGCAAAGGGAGGACCAAAGGAAAAACTTGGAAAATGGCCGATCTTTTGGGCAAACTTTAGAAGGCCAAAAAGCTAGGAAAGATATGTTGCCAAATAGCCTAATTAGTATGTATAGAAAGCTTAAGTATCATAGAATTGTGATATGCAAAAAACCGCTTGAAAAAAGACCTATGTGTTACACCATTGTTTGTGGGGAAGGCAGCAAATTGGGTAGGCTAGCAAGGGCAAAAGAGTTCAAAATGACAGAATAGGGGGTTGAAAAGGTCAAAGTGTTATAATTTTGTCACTGATTGTAGGTCCGCTCGGAAGCTTCTACCCTTTCCATCCTAAGAGTGACACTTACTCTGTCTAATGCCAGACAATTTTACGTATCAGTGGGGTCCGGTGAATGGGTTAACAACATTTACAGCTGTAGGTTCACTTTAAATTAAACCTTCCAGCATAGGAGTGATGCTTATCTGTCTAGCACCAGATGATTTCAGCCAGGGGTGTAGGGGTTAAGCTGCTGTTCTCCAGTTAGGTTTTGAATAGAAACCTACATGTAAACTGCAATCTTGGACAAAACTCTTGGGAAAAATTCTAGCTTAATTTAATGTAATCATCTTTTGACATGCACTCACAAAGTATATTGGTCCTTACCCTCCCCCCCTCCCCCCCCCCCCCCCCATACCAAAGTTGATAATATGATGCAAAATACTGTGCAAACCTTTGGTCATTTTTTAAACCAACATTGGAATTTGGGGGAAGAGAGAGGAAAGGAGGAAGCATTTAATCTTTATCACACAGACAAATTAAAGCGTCACATTTTCCCAACGAGTTTTGTCCAAGATTGATTACTCTGTCTAGTACCAGATGGTTTTTCTCAGGGGTTTAGGGGTTAAGCTGCTGTTGTCCAGTTAGGTTTTGAATAGGTTTTAGCATAGAATGAAACCTACATGTAGACTGGGAACAATGCCATAAGGCCTCATTTAAGGAGGTAGTGCAACCCAGTGGTTAGGGCACTTGCCTTGAGAGCTGGGGATCTGGGTTCATAACACACTCTGACTATTCACAAGTTGAATTTGTCCCTGGTTCAACATCCCTGGTTCAACGTCTCAGCTGCACTTGTAAATAGCCAA
>NC_090878.1:3687700-3692700 GCF_036669935.1 Montipora foliosa | reverse complement strand
GCCGCATCAGTAAATATAGCCAATTGGTTTTCCTCCGGCCAGTTGGGATTCTTAACACTTTTTGTTGTTGTTGTTCTGTTCAGTCATTACGTTGGTTATGGTGTTTCATTGGCCCTGAAAAGCCCCTATGGGGAATGGTCAATTAAGTATGTATTGTATCATTGTATTGTATTGTATTGTGGTTAACTTACGAATTTTTCAATTCTGATTATCAACACAATCTCTTTTTAACCATAGAACACAAAAAGATGCCATCAAAGAAAGTTACAGCAGAAAAATGCACTCAGGTCGCAATACAAACCACGAACGCTAGTGTCCAGACTGACGATTTGTTCATAACAGAAGCTGACTATGACAAACTTATCAACAATGTGACAGAGATGAATTTGAGTTCAGAACAACGTCTTGTAAATCACTTTGCTGAGGCTGAACTACCAGGCGGATCAATGAACACTCAGGCACCTGTTTCCTTCGGTACACAGCAAATTGGT
Source organism: Montipora foliosa (assembly GCF_036669935.1). NCBI lineage: Eukaryota > Metazoa > Cnidaria > Anthozoa > Scleractinia > Acroporidae > Montipora > Montipora foliosa. Next base: position 3,692,209 of record NC_090878.1, on the reverse strand, counting down.
CCGTATTTTGCTGCACAGATGTGGCCCAGTATAAGCCAGTACCCAGGCTATGCCAACATGAATATGTATAGTCCATTTCTCCAAGAACCATCCTCAAGTGTTCCTTCGACTATGGCTGTTTCGGATGGTATTTCTAGTCATTCTAATGTTCCATATAATCATAATGTACCTGATATGTGTCATACTTCGAATCCGATGATATCATCTGCTGCATCAGTTCACAAAACCACAAGTTATCAGAAAATGACTATGAACACCACGTCACCTAAGGATATTGTTGATGAGAGAGAAGATTTGGCCATAGAACAGTCACTAAATGACTTTGAAACGATGGAATTGAAGTCTCAGCCTTCGTATGCCTCTGCTTTACACTTAGGTGAGTACATGTACTTTCTTGACTTGTAGTTTAAGGAAAAGCACGTGTTGGAAGATAAAAACGGTAGTTCCCATCTGCGGCCTTTTCCTTTCAGTAAGAAAAGGGGAATCGCAATTGTTTTCTTTAGGTTACGGCAAAACTTTAGGATTTGTTCCAAAGATTCGAAAATTACAACTGAAAGTGAAAGTACTCAGTGCTCAGTAGCTTTCATTTGAATGGTCACACTTTAGCATTTCACCCACAGACTCAAAGTTAGAACCACTTTGTACAGCACCACAGGAAAGTACTGCTCAGTAACTTTCATTTGAATGGTCACACTTTAGCATTTCACCCACAGACTCAAAGTTAGAACCACTTTGTACAGCACCACAGGAAAGTACTGCTCAGTAACTTTCATTTGAATGGTCACACTTTAGCATTTCACCCACAGACTCAAAGTTAGAACCACTTTGTACAGCACCACAGGAAAGTACTGCTCAGTAACTTTCATTTGAATGGTCACACTTTAAAATTTCACCCACAGACTCAAAGTTAGAACCACTTTGTACAGCACCACAGGAAAGTACTGCTCAGTAACTTTCATTTGAATGGTCACACTTTAGTATTTCACCCACAGACTCAAAGTTAGAACCACTTTGTACAGCACCACAGGAAAGTACTGCTCAGTAACTTTCATTTGAATGGTCACACTTTAGCATTTCACCCACAGACTCAAAGTTAGAACCACTTTGTACAGCACCACAGGAAAGTACTGCTCAGTAACTTTCATTTGAATGGTCACACTTTAGCATTTCACCCACAGACTCAAAGTTAGAACCACTTTGTACAGCACCACAGGAAAGTACTGCTCAGTAACTTTCATTTGAATGATCACACTTTAGCATTTCACCCACAGACTCAAAGTTAGAACCACTTTGTACAGCACCACAGGAAAGTACTGCCCAGTAACTTTCATTTGAATGGTCACACTTTAGTATTTCACCCACAGACTCAAAGTTAGAACCACTTTGTACAGCACCACAGGAAAGTACTGCTCAGTAACTTTCATTTGAATGGTCACACTTTAGCATTTCACCCACAGACTCAAAGTTAGAACCACTTTGTACAGCACCACAGGAAAGTACTGCTCAGTAGCTTTCATTTGAATGGTCACACTTTAGCATTTCACCCGCAGACTCAAAGTTAGAACCACTTTGTACAGCACCACAGGAAAGTACTGCTCAGTAGCTTTCATTTGAATGGTCACACTTTAGCATTTCACCCACAGACTCAAAGTTAGAACCACTTTGTACAGCACCACAGGAAAGTACTGCTCAGTAGCTTTCATTTGAATGGTCACACTTTAGCATTTCACCCACAGACTCAAAGTTAGAACCACTTTGTACAGCACCACAGGAAAGTACTGCTCAGTAGCTTTCATTTGAATGGTCACACTTTAGCATTTCACCCGCAGACTCAAAGTTAGAACCACTTTGTACAGCACCACAGGAAAGTACTGCTCAGTAACTTTCATTTGAATGGTCACACTTTAGCATTTCACCCACAGACTCAAAGTTAGAACCACTTTGTACAGCACCACAGGAAAGTACTGCTCAGTAGCTTTCATTTGAATGGTCACACTTTAGCATTTCACCCACAGACTCAAAGTTAGAACCACTTTGTACAGCACCACAGGAAAGTACTGCTCAGTAGCTTTCATTTGAATGGTCACACTTTAGCATTTCACCCGCAGACTCAAAGTTAGAACCACTTTGTACAGCACCACAGGAAAGTACTGCTCAGTAACTTTCATTTGAATGGTCACACTTTAGCATTTCACCCACAGACTCAAAGTTAGAACCACTTTGTACAGCACCACAGGAAAGTACTGCTCAGTAACTTTCATTTGAATGGTCACACTTTAGCATTTCACCCACAGACTCAAAGTTAGAACCACTTTGTACAGCACCACAGGAAAGTACTGCTCAGTAACTTTCATTTGAATGGTCACACTTTAGCATTTCACCCACAGACTCAAAGTTAGAACCACTTTGTACAGCACCACAGGAAAGTACTGCTCAGTAGCTTTCATTTGAATGGTCACACTTTAGCATTTCACCTGCAGACTCAAAGTTAGAACCACTTTGTACAGCACCACAGGAAAGTACTGCTCAGTAGCTTTCATTTGAATGGTCACACTTTAGCATTTCACCTACAGACTCAAAGTTAGAACCACTTTGTACAGCACCACAGGAAAGTACTGCTCAGTAACTTTCATTTGAATGGTCACACTTTAGCATTTCACCCACAGACTCAAAGTTAGAACCACTTTGTACAGCACCACAGGAAAGTACTGCTCAGTAACTTTCATTTGAATGGTCACACTTTAGCATTTCACCCACAGACTCAAAGTTAGAACCACTTTGTACAGCACCACAGGAAAGTACTGCTCAGTAACTTTCATTTGAATGGTCACACTTTAGCATTTCACCCACAGACTCAAAGTTAGAACCACTTTGTACAGCACCACAGGAAAGTACTGCTCAGTAGCTTTCATTTGAATGGTCACACTTTAGCATTTCACCCACAGACTCAAAGTTAGAACCACTTTGTACAGCACCACAGGAAAGTACTGCTCAGTAACTTTCATTTGAATGTTCACACTTTAGGATTCACCAACAGCAAAATAAACAGCACCACATTAAAGTACTGCTCAGTAGCTTGCACTGCGCGATTACACTTAAGGATTTCACTCATAGACTCAAAAGATAAAACCACTTCGTTGTCCATTCTTAGATAAGGAGTGTATACTGTGATAATGTTGAGATTAAAATAAAATGTTATTTTTCAATACTTTGGCAGAAACACAAGGGCTTAGCCAGAAGAGCCAGCATAGCACTAAAAACTACACGATTAATACGCAACCTATTCAACATAAAAGAATTCAAGTCTCCCCGGTTAGTGAGTCTCCACCCCTCCCGGCTCAGACTCCAAGAACATTGAGGTCTGAAAAAGTCGAAACCAGTAACTTCACCAAATGCGACGACATTTCTGTGCTGAGCGGAGCGACTCGGTTGTCCTCAAGCGCTCAAAATGTTGGACCCAAGACGCTGCAAGGTTATCTGGATGTACTGCCTGAAACACAAGAATATAGACAGGCAATTCAGAGTCGAAATCCCGCGAAAGGTTGGAAGCCCCTAGATGGGAAGAATATATCCACGGGGAAAAAAGCAGCTTTCAAGCCAATGTACTGGGATAAGGAAGGGAGAATGCGACATGGAGTTCCCGTGAGGGGGTCGGATAAGTCCGAGGAGTGCTTTAAACACGTGGAAGGAAAAGCCCCGGCTGGTTGCACGTTTGCGCATTCGCGGCTTGGGGACACCCTTCAGTTTATCTGTGTCAAGTGTACTTACGAGCGAAATAGGAATGATTGGTGCTCGGAGAAGACCAAGCATAAACAGTATATATACAACATCGGACCGTATAGGAATTTAGAGGGTGAGATCTGGAAGAAAAGGTCTTGATACCATTAGCATCCCTGGACACCGACAGTACAACTTTGATGAGGGTTCTTATCTGTAAATGAAGTGGAATCAAGGAGAATCAATAAGTCGTTTTTGCTCTCATGGTATTTGATTCACAACTGGGTTGATAAAGTCGATCTCCAATCGGAAAGAGATTGAAAGTGCGTTCCTTGCGTTTTCGCTTTCGCCTGCTCTGATTCGCTTAGACGAAGGGCTAACCGTGATCGCTTATTAATTTTTTTATGTTTGTCCGTTGATGCGTGCTCCGTGATTGGCCAATTCAGTAGGGTCATAATCTACATTACGTGAACCGTCGGCGGTTATCGGGCGGTAAAACCTTACTTGTATTTTCTGTTGCTTTTCCACTTCCGCCTTAAAGTGAAATAGAACGAACTCGGGCCGTAACTTTACGGTGACGCAAAGGGTAAGCTTGACGGTTGTATATTGTGCCGAGTCATTAACGTAGTAACTGCTATTGTTTTTAGTACTGGGTTCATTGTGGCTCGTTGGTTGTTCTGTGGAAGGTTTTCACTGAAAGACGTGTTTACCTTGTCAGCCAAGTTAACGTTTTAAACACGATAGTAAGTTTGTGTTAAGTAAAGATCAGTGTAAGCCTCTAAAGCTGAAGCT
>NC_090878.1:3670200-3682700 GCF_036669935.1 Montipora foliosa | reverse complement strand
AACCTTGCGAAAACAAAACTAAGGGAAAGATAAACAATTCAAGAATACCATGTGTCACTCAACTGACAATTTTTGTCGTTCAGCAGTTTTATTTGTCAAGAAAATGATATATTCATCTTTCTATAATTACTAACACTGCTACCTCGAACACGAAAGCAGTTTCTTTTATGAAGAAAGATTAACACCATTTGTATAAACGCTTAGTAAGTCTTAATTATTCAGTACAAAATATTTGCATGGGATATAAATTTCCTTTGCCTCGTGCTCAGCAACGTGGTCAGCAGTCACGTGCGCCAGCGCATGTCAAGTTCGCTTTCAGTCTTTGCAGGTTATTAGTGCAGTAAAAGTTCATTGGTAATAAGCACCATCAAAGTTATATTTTTCAAAAAAAGTCGCCATTTGTTTCCTTGATTAGCTTCTTGTTGAAAGCGCTCTTCGAGCTCGTCACCTATAACACGCAGCTCTCTTGCAACCTGTTGACATTTGGAACTTGTGACATTGATAAATTTGTCTTGTAATTCCCTTGTGTTTGTTTCTCCAAAAGCGTCCGCAATGAACATGTTGAAAGGTTGTTCCTTTGAGTGTCTGTAGGGTAAAGTTGAAATTTAATTAGTATAGACTGTTCTCTTTGGCGCGATAAAGATAAACTCATCCGAGTGCCAGATTCAAAATCTTCTTAAAGTTTATATTGGACAAGACTTGCTCTTTTAAAGTTGGCCTGTTACCAGCTTATACTTATCTCTTGATTTTCACGAGTTCCTGACGACTTGTCACATCATATTGTACAGCTCACTTCACAATTTGCTTTTTACAGAAGGATAAAAGTTCGGAGTTGAAAATTTCTCTTTTGAAAGCTATGCGTCTTCGTTTTTTTTTTTTTGTCGATTAGTAGTTTTTGATAACCATATCTACCACGTGCCAGGCATTTATTTTTTGAAAGGTTTTTAATAGTAATCACATATGCACAATCAGTTATTTATGAGAATAAATTTCACTTTTCAAAGTTCCACCAAAATCAAGACCCAATAGACACTGATTTTCAACCAACAACAAAATACACAAAACATTATAAATTTTCTTTTTGCATTACATAGTATTCAATCAAAAATATCCAATATTTTTTCTTATCATAATTCACTCAACTTTTTAAGTCTAAAGTTAACTCAATGACATGTTCTCCAAAAAAATAATCATCTTTGGGCTTGTTGTATTTTAAAATTTGATCGTTCGTGTTACAAAGTTTTCCTTGAAGTTGTTAAATCCATAAAGAACAACTGCAACGGAAAATGCTTCGCTAGTATTTTGAATAGCAAAATTAAATTTAGACGCAGTTTTGCCGAAAGGTGTTTAAGGAAAGGTATCATCGAGGAAAGTTTCCACCACTTAAAAATAAAAGAAATGCAAAAAATATCATTTCGTAAGTTACCTTTTTAGGATTTCTTGTGAACTTGTTAGCAGTCTCTCAATTGTTTGTGTCTTTCTAAGTTGATTTCTGTTATTTATAATTCCAAAAAGCTACTATGCATGGCCACGCGGTAATTAATTCACGTATGAAGGTCAAAACATCATTTCAAGATCAACATGTTTTACGTAGTCTCCACGATAACTAGCCTTCCTCGTTACTTGAAATTACGTCAGACTGAGTCTCGAGATACCGAGGGACATCCGTGGAACATCCGAGGGCGATTTCCGTGTCGTGCATTTTCGTTTCTTTTAATTTTTCCACGACGGTTCAAGAATTCACCCAACATAACCAGTCCCTTTAGTTTTAAACTCGACCGTCCAATATGTGCCAAGTGAAAAAAGAGCAAAACTGTACTTTTTCATCAAATCCTTTTCATTGATTGGTTAATTAACTAAGTTTTTGTAAAAGTGATGGCCTTATCTCGGCTAACCGAATACGGATCCAGGCAAGCCCAATCATCACCACTGAAAATTGGGAAGAAACGTGGTGTATTTTGTCATTTAGTGGTTATCTTTTGCACAAAATTATCTAAACACGGTATAACCTTCAGGGTTAGGATTAGGGTTAGCGTTAGGTTTAGGTTAGGGTAACTGTATAGTTACTGATCGTTTTATACCTTGTTTAAAAAAAATTGAAACAATAGAAAAAGAGACACCAAGTACCTACCGAAAATTGTCACTAACAATTACAAATGCGCGTTTTTTCGTTATTGATACATGACCAGCCAATGTTCGCTCACTTGTTGACGCTGGTCAAAAGTTCCAAAGAGCGAAAATGTTGCAAAAAAGAGACTTCCTTCTGACAAATTAACTAAAGCCCATCAAGTCACGTTGAAGAGGAAAGATTGCGAAAGACAGCACTTGTCCATTCATCCAGTAGAAGTTGACACTACAGGCAGCCCCGCTGCGAGGAGTTATTCAATTCAGACTGTGAGCTTTCTTGAAAAAGGTTTCTTTGTATCCTGCTTCCTAAAAGCTGCCTATACGTTATTAAGGCTAAAGGAAATCAAAATTAAAGTCATCGGTTTGCTTTAAATCAGTTAAAGACGTTTGAATGTCATGTTTCACGGCTACTACTTAAATCAGTGCTATAATTTCAGCTCATATCATTGTACCTCACAATTATCTCTCTCTTACAGAAACGGAAATTGTCTCCAATAATTATCAATTTTCACATACATATTAAAAAGGAACACTAACAGTAAATTTAACGATTTTACGCTTTTACCGCAAAAAGAAAAGCTTAAGAAAGAATTTAAACTTAAAAGGAGTTAAAATTTTGTATGTACTAAGATGTTGAATCCTACGCAGGACAAACTGGAGGAAACGCAATAGTTTCTCCTCTTGTTACACATATTTGCTTCCTTTCACGTCTGATTACCCAAATTTTGTTTGCGGGCGTTTGTTGCGAGACGTGCATAAAGTGCATGCGCGAATAGTTATAAACTTTCTTTAACTTTCAACTGTACTTAGCGCTGGGGCACTAATTTACAATTAGACCCTTCGTCCGCATGGGCTACGGGTCTCTCCATTGCGCCACCCTTGCTCCCTTCTTCCGCTTAAATTGAAAATTTATTTAGTAATACAGACTTGATATCGGTGTAATCGTTCGTTACTTTACTTTCCTTTCCTCGAATATGCTTCCTTGGGATTTTGTGTTTCTGTCAGCAAAATCCCCGGTGGGGAAATAACACCCTCTTTACGCGACTTCCCTCTCATCCACCAGACCCTTTTGAAGAAGTGGATAGTTATCTTCACTTTCAGACCAGCCACAAATTGACTCTTTACCCACAGCGCGTGTGCTAGTATACCTTTTCTCCCGACCATGAAAGACAAAAAAGACGGGCCTGCACATGCAGAGGAATTCGGGTGATAAGCGCATTTTATGTTTATTACCATCAGAGGACAGACCACAACACCGGGAACTACAGGCCCTACTCTTTGGGAACAGTGCGTGGGTTTTTTTTTATGTCCCAGAGGTTTATGAACATTGAAGGGTTGTGAGACGGTTTAACGTCCTTATCCGCTAAGACTAGAGAGTTTAACCATTTGCAGATGTCATAATGATTAGAAAGGCAGACCCTCAGTGTTGGTCCGGCCCAACTGAGCCACTGATGCACATGTTTATAACTTTGGATCTCACGCTTCTTTTAAAAATCCTCATACCAAAGGGAACATTTGCGCGAAAAGTTCCCCCCCCCCCCCCCCAGAAGTCTTAGTTAGCCAGTCATCCCCCTTCCCGGCTCAGACTCCTAGGCATCAGTGAGGTCTGAAAAAGTCAAAACCAGTAACTTAAATAAATGCGAAGACATTTCTGCGCAGAGCGGAGCGATTCGCATGTCCTCAAGCGTTCACAATGTTGGACCGAAGACGCTGCAAGATTATCTGGATGTATAGCCTGAAACACGAGAATATAGACAGTCAATTTAGAGTCGAAATCCCGCAAAGGTTGGAAGCCCCTGGATGGCAAGAATGTATCCACCGGGAAAAGAGCAGCTTTCAAGCCAATGGGACATGGAGTCTCGTGGAAGGCAAAGTCCCGGCTGGCTTTACGTTTGCGCATTCGCGGCTTGGGGACACCCTTCAGCATTCTCTTTCCCATCTACGCCGAGGAGAGCTTTAGTTTATCTGTGTCAAGTGTACTTATGAGCGAGATAGGAATGAACGATGAAATGATATATGAAATGAATCATGTATTGAACTGCGGATATGAAATTAAGCGAAGCTATGATCCTCGCAGTTATGAACGCAATTTGAGCAATTGCGTAGAGAAGCTCTAACCAACTGAGCTATGAAGCCACTGACGTTGGGAGCTGGTCATTTTTGGGTTCTAATGTTCCCGTGATGAACCAATCAAGGATGTTTTAATGTTCCCGTGTACTTAGGAGCTAAATAGAGATGATTGGTGCTCAGAGAAGACCAAACATAAACATTATATATACAACATCGGACCGTATAGGAATTTCGAGGGTGGTACCTGGAGGAAAACATCTTGACACCGACAGTACAACTTTGATGAGGGTTCTTATCTTTAAATGAAGTGGAGTCAAGGAGAATCAATGAGTGGTTTTTGTAATATTATTTTAAGTTGGAATGTTGAAAGGGAACTTTGTACTCGGAGCCATGAACGACTCCATCACGGAAACGCAAGCCGGGACTTAAAAACACATACTAGTTTAATAGATCTTATTTTAGAGCACATCATGTGATAATGCTCAAGAGAGTATTTTCTCTGCAATCTCGCACGCGCTCTTTTAATTAATGAACGAGACAAAGGATCAATTATCCTGAGTAACGTCATACATATCTGTATTGCGAAAGCCAAGGTGCAAGCGAATAAGGCTACGACAGAAAGTTACATTTTCACTGTCAAGAAACTCAAGCATTAGGGTAGCAGGTAGCCAGAGGTTCTAACTTGAAGAACACCGAATACAAGAATGTGAGTCCGCCATGTTGATTTTCCCGACAATATTCCAAATACCACTAGAACCGCTCTTATTGTTTGTGGGTTACCCTTCCGGATCATATGATTCACACTGAAAGAATTCCAAGCCGCTTACTTCTTCACCTTCCTCCATTACTTAAATTACTAATTGTTGTAGTAAGTTCTAAAACCTAGCCTGAGAGCAAGATTGCTCGGAAACCGGGGAATAATGGAGAACTTGAAAGCGACATGGAAAGTCCTTTGCTGACCATAGCGCTATGTGCGTTAGCGCGTTTGAACAACTGTCTGAAAAAGTTATCGCTCAGTTTCCGTCAAATTTGCCTCCACTCTCAGCTTTTTTGTCGCTACTTCTACCTTTAAAGTCTAGCCCTCCCGATATATTACTTGTGAAAGAAGAGGAAAAGTATACGTGATCATCAAATCGTTGTCATTAATTTGTAACTCCACTAAGTTTTTGTGAGATATATTTACTTTGATTTATTGGCATATTAAGGTCTTTTTAGTAGTGAACTGTCTCCTAGAGTGACAATGGCCATAGCTTGGCGAGCCAAAAACGGATACATGCACGCCCTATCATCGCTTAAGTGCGACGCTATAAATATAGCAAATTCATTACGAATGCAGCACGTCTAGGCTAATTATAGCCCACCAGGTGTCGTTGGTCACAGGTTGGAGGGAAGAAAAGATTGCGACTAAAACAATCACTTGTCCAAACTTGTCCCATCATCTAATGACTTGTGGTAGTTGACACGACGGCTACCCTCGATGCGAAGAGTTATTCAATTCAGAGCCCTTTCACCATTTCAGACCAATTCTTAAATCAGCGAATTAGGTTTGTTCCCCGTCCAGTTTGTAAGTAGCTTAACATTGTCAAGTGAGGTGGATGTAATCCCTGATTGATCTAATTGCGAAAATAGTTTTCAATTCTCAATGAAAGAATTGTCAAGAGCATTAATTTTAATCACATGTCAAAACACACAGGCATTGTCAGTCCTGAAGCAGAACTTTCTGCTCGGTTAAAGTTCTGTCACTCCGACGGGATCTGACGCCGCAACATTTACTCCAGCGTTTTTTTTTCAAAGCCAGTCGAATTCTCACGGTGAAATTTCCTTCACTTGTAAAGAAAGACCAACGAGCATCACGAAGGGCTTACAGCTAAACTCTCTTTGAAGAAGATGCTTAAGTGGCCTTTTTCGACCAATCAAGTTTAAATCATACTTGTCTTTTCGCACCTGACGCTAGCTGCACTGATTTGTGCTTGATGCAGAACCTTACGAAAACAAAATTAAGGGAAAGATGTAAAAGCAGTTTTAGACAATTGAAGAATACCATGACAACTGACAATTTTTCTCGTTCAGCAGTTTTATTTATCGAGAAAATGATATATTCATCTTTCTAACACTATTAACTCGAACACAAAAACAGTTTTTCATGAAGAAAGATTAATACCATTTGTATTAACTGTCTTGATAACCATCTTTGCTAACGGTTTTATAGAACAAAAAAACTCAGATGGACACATAGGAGGAACAAGTGAACGAAAAAGGTGCTTTTCTGCTTGTTTTTACCCTCTTTCTTATTTTTGTCTTGTTTTATCAAAAAATGATTTATCATATGGAAGTATTTAAAGAATATGTATATCTTTCTTCACCGATAAACGCTTAAATAAGTCAACTTTTAACAAACGTCTTCGCAGGTTATTACGATAGTAAAAGTTCCTTGGTATAAGTGCCATCAAAGTCATATTTTGCAAAAACATTTGTTTCCTTGTTTAGCTTCTAGATCTTGTTGAAAACGCTGTTCGAGCTCGTCCCCTATAACACGCAGCGCTCTTGCAACCTGTTGACATTTGGAACTTGTGACCTTGGTAAATTTGTCTTGTAATTCTCTTGCGTTTGTTTCTTCAAAAGCATCCGCAGACATGTTGAAAAATTGTTCCTGTGAGTGTCTGTGGGGTAAAGTTGAAATTTAATTAGGATAGACTGTTCTTTTTGACGCGATAAACGTACACTTATCCGGTGCCAGATTAAAAAAATTCTCAAAGTTTATGTTGGGCAAGACTTACTATTTTTAAGTTAGCCTCTTACCAACTTATACTCATCACTGGATTTTCACGAGCTTTTCACGACGTGTCATTTCGTGTTCTATAGCTCACTGCACAATTTGGTTTTTACAGAAGGATAAAAGTTCAGTTCAAAATTTCTTTTGAAAGCTATGCGTCTTGGGTCCGTTATCGATTAGTAGTTTTCCCAACTTAACGCAAGAGAAAGGTGATGGATTGAGTTATTTTAATAACTACATCTACCACTTGCCATGCACTAATTTTTGAAAGGTTTTTAAAAGGAATCACAGTTATTTGTGAGAATAAATTTCACTTTTCAAATTCATCCAAAATCAAGACCCAACAGATACTCTCAACCAACAACAAAATACACAAAACACCAACAATGTATTTTCTTTTTTCATTACATTTGAATAGTGCAATTAAATTTAGACAAGTTTTGTTTGCTGAAAGGTGTTGAAAGTAATCTAAATTTTTGGTCCAGGGAAGGGTATCATCGAGGAAAGTTTACACCGCTTAAAAATAAAAGAAATGAAAAAATGTCATATTCGTAACTTACCTTTTTAGGATTTCTTGTGAAGTTGTTAGCAGTCTTTCAATTGTTTGTTTCTTTCTCAGTTGATGCCTGTTATTTATGATACCAAAAATGCTAAGTACTATGCATGGCCACGAGGTAATTAATTAATTCACGTATAAAGGTCAAAACATTATTCCAAGATCGACATGTTTCATGCTGTCTCCTCAAAAACGTGAAATTACGTCAGACTGAGTTTCGTGGTACCGGCGAGGGACATCCGGTTAACGCCGTGGGAGATTTCCGTCTCGTGCAATCTTAGGCTAATCTTTCTTTTAGTTTATTCTTCTAGCGGCATTTTTATTTTTAAACTCGCTGTCCAATATGTGCCAAGTGAAAAAAGAGCAAAACTGTGCCTTTTCATCAAATGTTTTTCATTAATTGGTTAATCAATCAAGTTCATCACCAGTAAAAATTGTCAGTAACAATAATTATAGCAAGTTAATTATAAATGCGCGTTTTTCGTTATTGATACGTGACCAGCGAATTTAAAGGGGCTAGGTCACGCTATTTTAGGTAATTTTGTTTAATTTTGTTAATTATGAGCTCTAAACGTCAAATTGGCAGAAGAAGAGTCTTTCATTTGAAAAATCACGGCCACATAACAACTGAGAATGATTTTCCAGCTGTGTAAATGACATTTTGATATAGACTGATATAAATTTGAAAAAAGGTTGGCCGACGTTTTTCAAATTTACCCAAATTTAATCCATTTCAATCCTCTCCAGTTTTGTTCATCCATGTGCCTTCTTGGCTACCCTGTGTTTTGTTAGAGTTCTTCTATAGTTTTGAACAGTTATTTTGATATTTTAGTTAATTCTATGACCATTCGATCAGTGCTGAAATTGGCTAAAATTGCGTGACTTAGCCCCTTTAAACAGCTTCTCAAGGTGAAAATTTTTCTAGTAATACAGTCAAACTTGATCGGTGTAATCGTCCGTTACTTTACTTTACTTTACTTTTACTTTACTTTATTACATCCATTTAGGAATCAATGATGATCCTTGCAATCTGATTGGCTCTCAGCAGTGCGATTTATTCCCAAATCGTACTATTTTTTGCTCTAAATCGCACTATTTTCCCAGCCGATGAGAAAGGAACACTACAACAAAACAACCAATCAGATTTCAAGGCTTGTTTAAGGTAACCAACCAAATTTCAGGAAAATAAAAGACAAAGAAAAGCATTGGGTGGCGAATTTTCCAACTTTCCCAACTGGTTCGATATTATATTGGTACTTACTGAAAATCCTGTATTTTAGCGACTAAATAACTATAATGATTGTGTGATTTCTAAATGGATGTAATAAAGTCGTAATCGAACTTCTTGTCGTGCAATTTTGGTCTGAAATCATACTTGTGATTTTTATTAAATCGAACTCGCGCTGCGCGCTCGTTCCATTTTGAAATCACTCGTATGGTTTCAGACCTTATCAATAAAGGGCAAAATTACTGAGCGCTGATTGGCTGAGACAGACGGCATTTTTTCTTAATCGAGGGCATTTTTGGTAATCAATAGACGGCTTGATTACCTGTCAATGATTGGTTAATCCGTTGCATAGCAACGTATAAATTTTGCCCTTTATTGACAAACGCGGCTCGGGTAATTTTGGAAAATTCCCAAAACACTTTTGCAATTAATCCTTAATAGTACTCGGCCCCATGGGATTACCTATACAAATTGCACTCCACTCAGTTCAATTTCCATTATTAAGCTTCCTTACTTTAAATCAGTGCTTCCTCGGGATTTTGTCTCTCTATCAGCAAAATCCCGGTGGGGAAATAAGACCCTTTTAACGTGACTTCTCTCTCATCCACCAGACCCTTTTGAAGAGGTGGGCAGTTATCTTCAGTTTCAGACCAGCCACAAATTGACTTTTTATCCAAAACGTGTTTCCTACCTTTTTTCTGACCATGAAATAGAAAAAAAGACGTTGCCCTAGGTGTCGGGTGATAAGCGCATTTTATTTTTATTACCATCTCACAGTCACAGTCATAGTTTATTTACTCAAGAGAAGCTTAGGAGTAGTAACTCGTTGAAATGCTATTGTGCAACCATGATATACCACCGAGGATACACCACAACACCGGCAGGAACTCCATGCCCTACTCTTTGCCAATAGTGTCTGGGTTCTTTTATACGTCCCAATGGATTAAGAAAAATGAAGGATTGTAAGACAAGGCCTTCGGTTTCTTGCCCTTATCCGAGAAGATTGTAGAGTCAAAATATTTGAAGACCCTGAGTGTTGGTCCGCCCGGAGTCGAACTCGCGACCTCCCGCTTGATAACCCGATGTTCAACCAACTGAGCCTCCGGTAGATATGTTTATAACTTGTGATCTCACGCTTCTTTATAATTTATAAACCTTCAAGTCGATGCTAATTTGTGGCAAGCTCAAACTTAACCAAAATCTACGAATGTCTACAAGTCCCACTTCAAGGTAAATAATTAGAAACTGTCATGCTTGAAATCGATCTTGACAGCTTGACTTCTTGACACCTAGAACAAACACGTTGCTATAACGAGCAATAAAATCTGCAAGAGACTATGTGAAGAAATTTTAGGGAAAACTTAGTTGTTTTTCATATGCAATAGCAGGAAAATCATTCAAAAACAGACTTTTAAACAGTAATATGAAGAATTTTCGAATGCGCTTATTGCATGGAGATACAGAGTTTCACTTCATTAATCTACAAATATAAATCTCAGTGTTCTCTCATTTTTTATTTTATTTATTTATTTACTTATTTATTTTTTTATTGCATTGCACACAACTATTTACATAACCTTCATTACAATACTTAACTACTCCACTGAACATAATAAACAGGACCTTCAATATAACACAACTAATTCACACTCCCTCACATACTCACACTCACGAAAAAGTTTACATAGCAAAATCAAACTTATTTGAGCCCTACATATTCTAAATTATTCAACTACCTCTAGTATTTATAATACCCACTTCTTCCTAAACATATCTAAATTATTATTTTTTGTACAGATATACTTTTCAGTCTCCTACTTTAATTTGACTTTTGATTGAAAACCTCGTATACTTGGAAGTTCTTTATTCCTTCTACACATCCACAGACAATTTTTTTTCCTATAAGTAACAGATAGTTAAGTAAGGGAAGTTTTGGTGTTAGAAGACCAATTAATATATCCTTCAAATAAAAATGTATCTGCTGTTTTGTCAAAGATAATTAATATAATTCGAAATCTTTTCAGAAAGAAATTGAATAAGAGCAATCGTAAAAGAAATGCTACATTGTTTCTGATTCATGTTTGCAGAAAGAACGTAGATCATCTCCAAAACACCCGATTTTTTATAGTTTTGAATTCGAATAGAGTATAGAGTTCAATACTTGTGTTCTCTCATTTACATTATACCGGTTTTTTTTTTACAAGAACAACTGACGAAAGGCCATGCACTTTTTTTTACAAGAATAACAGCGAGAAAAGCAGTACTCTGTCGCGAATATTCTATGACAAATACTTGTTCAGAAATCAAAAAGGTACATTAATTAACAGCACACACCAGGGCTTCTCCTTAGTATCTGGCTAGAAATGTTCTTCTCCCTTTTTCCTCCGGCCTCGCTTCAGCCATTTGATGTGGGCCAGTCTCGTGCTTCTCAAGTTGCCTCGTTCATTCCCAAACGAATTCTGGGTAATTCTGCCATTCCACGACAAGGGAAGACCCCCGGTTGTCATTTCGTCGATTTTTTTTATAAGTGTCGAGCCACCCAGTCCTACCAGCAAAGTACAGCATCGATTGAAGTTTTTAGCTTTCAAAACTTGCCCAAATTGTAGCGGTAGGTCCTGGAATTCGTGCACAGAAAAGCCAGAGAGACAACCTCACTCGTGAACCGCCGTGTTTACAACAAAGCATTTTAGGCGTCCCAGTTTGCACAAAACCATCTCTCACCACTGTCTCCAGAAGACCAGACAGCCACGCACTTTTCCTACATCTACGTTTATGCCTGTACAATCAACTGAAATGTCAATTTCTTGTAAGAATCAGCATCTTCTTTTGGTATGGTACGTATCCGTTCGGAGAGCCCGCAGAACATTTGCGCATACGCTGACGGAATGTTTGAGCAAGAGAGAAAAAAGCAGTACCTCCAGACGTGGCGCTGGAGCGTCGTACCAAACGAGTCATCCCGGGATTTCGGCCCGTGCGATCGCTTTTGGACGCAGTTGGCCCATTGCTGCTTTCTGCTACCGACCTTGCCTCCCGGTACGGCATTGAGGGAGAGATATGTCGGCCCCTAAACCATATGTGACAAATCCCACGCCTACTCACAGCTCCATCAGACCGCCCTTGTCATTACAATTTAACGTAAGATTTCGATAGCTTATATATTCAAGTAACAAGTAATTTTATCTCACATATGGTAAGCACTGTAGTGTACGCACGCGCTCTGCTAAAGGAAACATACACAAATGCATTCAACTTTCTTTCTTCGATCCTACAATTCAGAGTAACTACAAGAGCTACTATCTTGGGAGACATTACATTTACAGCTAAAATACGTAGCATCTATGGATATATAACTAAATTAATGGAACATATTTAAAGAAAAATTAATTAATTCAAAAGAAAAGCGGCTATACAAAAGGTTTGCCTGGATTCTCATTTTAACACCTGTTAACTCAATAGCGCATTCCACAATTCAGCTGATTAAGTAAGGACAAAGACTTAAGACCATAACTGGTTGTTCTAGCTTTATTGGGGGACAGAATGCAACTTCCGCAAAGTTCTTGTAAGGAAAACGGGGAGGAAAACTCGGTTGTTTTTCATATGCAGTAGCAGAAAGATCATTCAAAAACAGACTTTTACACAGTAATATGAGGACATTTTGAATGCGCTTATTGCATAGAGATACAGACTGAGTTTCACTTCAGTAATCTACAAAAATAAATCTCAGTGTTCTCTTATTTACATTATAC
>NC_090878.1:3617700-3667700 GCF_036669935.1 Montipora foliosa | reverse complement strand
GCAAACAGGTTCTTCATAATTTCGGAATGTACATCGTGTGTCAGACGTCGTCGCCGGTTATTTTCTCGTGGAGCTTTTTCAAACTGTAGTTGTCGTTGAAAACGCCTTTCCAGATTGTCACCAACAGCACGCAGTTTCGTCGCAACCTGACCACATCTCGAGCATTTGCTTTTGGCAAAGTCATCTTGCGAGTTTGAATTCTTTCCATTTGTAAAGACCATTTTTTAATTGGTTCTATAAGAAAAAAAGTATTCACAATTACTGAAGGACTGAATAAATTTAACGATAGTCATTTATCTGTTCGCGTGAAATTGAACGAGGCTGTTGGGACTGTTTTAAGTCAAATCCGTGTTCAATTCAATTCAGTAACTTCATCACAACACACGGCAGTTGAATTTCGCCTAAGAAAAACGCGTTTCTGTCGTGGTACAACACTTCGTGAAAAAAGTGACTAACGCAGCTCATTCGAACAATCGTGAGTAACACTATACTATGAAGTGACTTTTCCTCGTCTTATAAAACTGAGAAGATTCTATTTTTTTTCTCTTTTTGTTTTTTGCTTTCATTGGATCGCAGTCCTCTCACTTATACATGTATTTTGAAAGCTAGCCAGGCCAAGACGCATGTCAGAGCCATGAAGAACTTCGAATAACTTTCCCCAGTCTTTTCAATTATTTAACTCAAGGTCAAATCATCACGTGGTTCTCGTGCGCTTTTAAAGACCATGGACTCTCGCCTTTTCTAATTTCACGCTATGCGATCAAAAACGTGATTCTATTTCCAATCTTTGCGCAAACTAAAATTTCTATTTCAGCTACATTCTTCATTCCTACAATATCTGAGAGGCTATTTGTATGCTGACCCGTTTAAAACTATAAGTGTCAACGCATGTTGCCTTGCCTGCGATTTACAAATTTTAGTTTTTATAGGTTTGTGGACTTTTACTACAATTAATCCCACAGAAAATGCCACTGGTTAAATCGGGGAATCTCAAAGCTTCAAAATTGGTACCTTTTAAGTTTCACTTTTTGACGACATTAAAAAAATTCAATAAAAAATGAAAACAAATAAACTGATTTAAAACGAATCAACGATTTTCACGTAAATCGCCTTGTCTCTTTGTTGAACCTGGTTTTGACTATTTTTATGAAACACAGAAAAGGAGTTTATGAACTGAGTTGGACTTAGCACCACGTGACAGTTTCTTGAAAGTCTCATTGCAGACGATGAATTAGCAAAGTTAATGAACTTTTAAATATGGAACTGTGATTCTCAATTCCATTTCTTTGTGTCGGCTAAGTTATCAGACCCGACGTTCATTTCTTTTTAGAGTCGGCAGTGCAAACTAAGACGTTGTACCGTTTTGTCGACGAGGTTTCAACTCGGAAAATTTGGATGATTTTAATGTACTAGACGAGTTTTGATTTGCCGGCTAGTTCACGTTGAGAATCCGACGAGTTAAATTTTGTTTTGTAAACAACTCACCTGTCAGTCTGTCGCTCACTTGAAATTTTTTTAGAGTCAAAGCAGGTTAAGTGGCTTCAAAATTGTATAACGTGAATGGCAAATAAAATTTCGTGTTTGCCACTTACTTGTACAGTGGAATCAAGGTCGTAAATGCGTTCCATACCAAGGCCACCTCACTGTTATTACGTAAGACTGAAATGTTAAACTCAACTTATATCCTCTCTCCCTCCTCTCCCCTACCTCCGATGACCCCTCCCTGAATGACGCCTTTTTCAGATGCTCACGGACGATGGTCAGGGGGGCGCGGGTTGCACATATTATTGCTGGTGAAAGTGACCCTAGGGATACTAATAACACGTGCGTTATTTCGCGTGTTTGCCCTTGTTGGGTCTTTTAGACACCCGGAAGTCAAGGTCATATCAAAATAAAATTGTCTAGCTGCGGCTAACCTCACAGACAGTGATTGTCTCGCGCCACTATACCCTCTTTTAAAAAGTTCAACGAGGCCGGAGAAACAAATCGCACGCGCTACGCTGTATTACTTTAATGCCTGCCACGCGAACTCTCAACGTCTTCATTCGTTGTCCATGACGACGTTAAAGTACTTAAGGAATTCTAACATTTCTTATTTCCTTTGTACTGATTGCAACGACCGAAGGCCCCAATTCATGACATTGTATGAGATTGTATAAGTCTTTCGAAAAATCCCCATTGTGGTGAGTCAAAAATCCGTTCTGTTCTGGAGTCAGCTTTAAAGATCTGAATGGGTATTAAAGATCGAACGGATGCACTTTAATGCCACGCTTAGTCCATCTGTGTTTCCCAACAAAGTGTTTCAAAGGGCATTTAAATATTTATATAGAAGATTCGCTATCTTAATATCACATCACCGTGAGACTGGCATTGCTTGAAACTAGACTAAATTATTTCCAATTTATTCTAAAAAAGACATTGCCAAAAACTTGACTTTTTTCCGCCATATTTAGCTTTCTCGTTAAAATTCAAGTGATCTATATTATTATTAGAAGCACATTTTAACGTTCGTGACCGTCTGACATAGGTTTAAGGGATTAATGCATTAAACACGCGTGATAAAACCACAAAACCCCTTCATTGTGCCCCGTGGGAATTTTGCATTACGCAAGCTAAAAGATTGTATCAAAACTGTGACATTGCAAATCATAGCCCACTCAACCACGAAGGTAAAGGAGGTGAAGATGAAGATTCGGAATTTGGACTGTAGGCGACTGAAGGACTGCGGTCAGCATTCCTTTATTTAGACTTCGCGCAGTCCAAGTTCGCCGCTGAGTTTGTCGAAAAAATGGCCGCGCCAAATCTGGATCCAAGAGAAAGCAGCGAACTTGAGGAGGATTTAGCTCCTCCTCGAATCTAGATCTCGCGTGGCCATTGTTTCTCGCGCCTGACGTGTTCCCCTCGCGCTCAAATAACTAGGCGGTGTAAGAGGGCCTGCTCTAAGTCTATAGCTATCCTTTATTTCGCTTCATGATTCTAATTAACAGCAATGCAATTCAAGAGTATGTACTCAAGCACCAAGGCCTGGAATCCAGTGTTCAAAGTTTATACAAGCTAATACAAGGATAACTAAAAAAATGATTTCAGTTTATGAAGCATAAAAATGTTTCTTCTTTCTTTGTTTTTTCTTTCTTAGAGAATTTTCTTAGGTGCTCTCAAGTTATGACTGACGAAACTATTTTTTGCCATAAACCAAAAATTGCTATTACAATAGCTTTTTTTTTCAATAGACTAGATTGAAATCCTGCTTAACTTTAAATACGCCAAGCTAAATAACTGGGTTAAAAGCGTGTAAGTACGAAATACCTCAACTTTTATTTAGTTTTTAAACTGAACTCGAACAATTTATACTAATGGCAAAACACAGCCAAAGAAAAAAATTGAAAATGACACTAAGTAGACAAGAAATATTTTACTCTCTATAAATATCTCATATATTTCTGAAAGTATGGGTGGTGTCTAGGGACACAGATTTTTTTTTTTTTAATTTATTTAACATAACAGAAGTTTACGTTGCACAAGATACATATAAAAAAAAGAAAACAAATACAACTAATTATCTGACATGCAAGCCAAAACAGGATGTAATAGGCAGCTAATCGCATACTGACACGCACGAGAACTGAGTGATTAATCAAAGAGGGCGATTAAAATAAATTAAATCATGTAAATTTCTCAACCTTGTATTTAAAATTAATCTTATTAACAAATTCAGACAAAATAATCGAGCTATCTTTTAGCTTGTTTGAATAGATGTAATACATCATGTATAAAAAAAGTATAGTTAAACTTTCTCACAGCCCCATGCCCAGCAAGGCATTGCTTAAACTAGTGTCTAGTGGACACAGATAACAATGCTGTAATGTACAATTGATTGTGGACAAACGAGATGCGAGATCTTTCGTTTTCGCCCACCAACATGGCGATGATGACGTAACGTGAAGACCACCTATTCATTAGTTATTCAGTTCGAATAGAAAAAATAGCTCAAATAAATTTTCGGCTAGCATCCCAAAAGAGCAACAAATTTAATTAATTTACATTCTTGTTCTTGTGAAAACGCTATCCAATCAGACACCAAGGAAAGCAATATTCGGCCTCTGATTAGAAAGTCTGTAGGAATGAAAGAATTGCCTGGTAGAATTTATTAAAAGTGGTCCCAATGATATTGCTTGAATCCTCGCTGAAAATCAAAACTAATGGAAAGTGCTTTTTTTCGAATTAGTTCTAGACAATGTAGGAATCTCGTGATTTACGATTGATCTAAACGCAATTTATTTTCGGAAATATGGGAGGACTTGTGACTTTCATGTGTGGTCTACAATGTCTTTATTATTGCTGTAAAACGTGAATAAGTCAAAGATGTATTATCAAAAAAATAAAATACTGGGATAATACTGGGACACGGGTCTATCACACTTTTGTTGGGTGAAAATCAAATTTCTAGGGAAAAAAAGAAATTATTATGAGGTAGAGCGCTTGATATATAGGTAATGAAAATCTAGGCAAAAGTGGCAATTTTTTTCTGAAGGGAAGCTCTGACTATTTCTGCAACACTTCGGCTTCCTTTTGTTACCACGTTTCTTTGAATAATGGAGAAATTTCTCGAATATTTGGATGGTGAATTTAGGCTGTTTGGAGCCACGGTCATGTGTTAGTGACGTGTAATTCCTCTGGTGACGCTCTAATTAGATTCATATCCTTCTGTTGACACTAAGCCCACAAGGAGTATATGTACTAAATTGCTGAATCGACCTTTCTGAAGGAAAAACAACTAAAGGTTAATTGTTTTCCGCTTTTAATCACTTGAAACATTAATTGTTTTCGAGCACATATTTGAATCCACAACTTTTTCTTTCCCAGTATTAGACCACTTTCGATATATTAAAATTCAGTCCTAAACAAAAGACATCATCTCGAGTCTCTGGGGAGTAAACTCATACAAATCCTTATATTTCTTCCCCAGAGCCTCGAGATGATGCCTTTTGTGTAGGAGTGAATTTTAATATATCGAAAGTGGTCTATTCAAGAATATTCCCATCCACACGTAGCGTATTGAAATCGAATTTGCCGTCCACCCACGAGTATCCGGATTCACTCTAGTACTCAGGACTCCTCAAGGGAACAGAGTTAACAGAGCATGCGCCATGAAGCGCGCGAATATTTTCTCGGCAGCCATCTTGAGAATTATTTCACGGTAACGATCTGCAGGGGCCCGTTTCTCGAAAGTCCCGAAACTTTACGGGCCATGTTCAGGTGTCACAATTCCCTTTGTATCTCAAGAACGGAGAGGATTTAAGTCGTCAAACTTCACAGACATGTTTCTTTTCGGTAGCCTCGCAGCTCCTACAAGGTCTCACCTGATTGGAGACCACCCTTGAGGTTTAACAAAAGAACAAATAACAGAAACAATGGCCCTTTTGTTTTAGGCCTAGGGTAACAGAAACAATGGCCCTTTTGTTTTAGGCCTAGTGTCCATTGTTTCTGTTATTTGTTCTTTTGTTAAACCTCAAGGGTGGTCTCCAATCAGGTGAGACCTTGTAAGAGCTGCGAGGTGACCCTTTCTTTTAGTTACCACGAAAACATGTTAAAAGATCGGCATTCCAAAACAAGCGGTTGTCAGTTTCACAAATGGCTTTCGTGCCCGAAAAGTTTTCGGGACTTTCGAGAAACGGTCCGTTGGCCCGGGTTGCTCGAAGCATTGTTAGTGCTAAACCAGCGTTAAATACCATGGAAACCTATTGGTTTTGATACATCTTAACAAACGGTTAGCGCTAACCGGGCTTCGAGCAACCGGCCTCTGGGTTCGATCTCAGTGTTACTTCATCTGGATTAAAAAAATTCCGGATTTAGCGTCCACGCGGTTCCGGATTCATAGCGGATTAAAAAATATCCACTCTGGAGAGCATATTCAAAAAGTTCGGGATTCACCAGCGAATTCGCGGGATACGTGTGGACGAGCCCTTAGTGTAATCCTTCTGTTGAATACAAAAAAGTGCTGACGCTCTAATTGGATTCATATCCTTCGGTTGACACTACTATAAAAAAGTCCACAACGATTATAGTACTAAATTGCTGAATTGGTCTTAACGAAGGGAAAACAACTAAAGGTTAATTGTTTTACGTTTTTAATCACTTGAAAAAATTTGTGTTTTCGAGCCCACTGAAAATCCCCAAGCAATCAATTTAAGATAAGTTTCACCTCGCCATTGACGATAACAATTTGTTTACGTTCCTCTCGTCTAAAAGACAGTTATGGGTGCTTTGTTTATAGCGGAATTGTGCTCAGATACCAAGCTTAAGCCATTGTGAAGAAAGCCTTCTCAGATCGAAAGAAATAATTCAAATGACGGATGTTTTGGCCCAGGGGTATTTATCTGAGACCGGGACAAACTCAGTCCGGCATGTTCGTATCGGCCTCCATACATTTCTTGTTATGCGTATATATGAGAACGGTTTGCCAATGAACTCTGACCGGTATGACTTCGCCTCGATTGCTGGACCAAGACGAGAAATTCTCGTACCGGTCTCACGTAAATGACAACCAATCTCAGACCGGGTCCAGAAATTTCAAGCTTGTATGCTTTTGAGTCAGCCATATATTCATTCGATAAAACATTTCATTTCATCCCGAAACCAGGCACCAAGCATCTCGTCCCGGTTGCATGTAATTATATAAACCGCTACAAAAATTTTGTACCGGCAAGTTCATGCCGGTCTGAGTTCCTTCCGGTCTCATGTAAATACCAAGCGTAGTAAAGAAGATTGCGGGGCAACCAAGGACAAATGCATTCGCGGTTTGCAGGAACGGGACTTTACCCTTAGTAATCGCATGAAAATCCTATTTCGTAAGCACTTGACTACGCCGCCCACTACCACCTTTTTAGAAGTCTTATGTTGATTTAAGTAGCTTTTTTATTAAACTTGTGTACTCAGTATCCAGCAAGGAGCAGTCTGTCCCATCCACGCCACGCGAATCCGATATTGTGTTTGCAATGTGCAAGTTTTTTTGTTTTTTTTTTTGCATTTCAAGCAAGAATCAGCGATAAAACAGCAGATTTTGACTTTCTTAAAACACGTGACATGCCACTGCGCCAGACATACAGCTCAGCAAATTACTGATCACCAAATCCTCGCTGCGTACCGAAGACAGTTCAACCATGTCCGTAATAAAACATTTCTGATAACTGTGAAGTTTCTCAAATAGATTTGCCAGTTATGTTCTTGATGAACAGCGTCTGGGTGCTGTTGTCTTTGATATTGTGTTTCCAATTTGTCTCCAACAAAACGAAGCTGGTGTGCAACATGTATCCACCTTGTTCGCATGGCTTCAGTCTGTTGATCTCGTGCGTAAAATGGAGGGTCAGTTTCTTCAATTGCGTCCTTGAGCGACATGTTGAAGTTTGTTTTTCCAAGTCTCTGCAAACAAAAGACTCACATATTCGTTAAGTCGTAAAGAAATATTTACCTTCAGCAAATCCTCACCTGCACAAACTATGGCATCTTTTAATCGTCCATCACATGATTGATGCCATACCACATTTCAAACCTTGGACCCTTATCAATTCAAATTTTGCCACAAAAAGGTAATTCTTTCCTCCACCTGAATTTCTGCCTATGTAATACCAACTTTTCTCCAAAATTTTCACTTTGCTTCAAGAATGGCGACAATATCCTCTACTCGCTTGTCCGGAGACAAGATTTATTCGTTTTTTGCGGTTGATAAAAAATTATCAATTTTGGAGGGTTTTCTCCAAATAAACTTCTACTGAGGTCTGCAATTTCACGCATTTAATGTCTTTACTGAGACCTGCATACACGGTTTATACTCGACGTGGCAATTGATCTTAAACAGCAATACTTCATTCATTGCAAATCAGTGCTGGTATTGTAATTTATATTCTTGGGCCAGTTTGTTTTAAAACTGAGAAACAACAATCTCCCTGGTCCTACTTTAAGTTTATTTTCTCCCTATGGCGAAAGGGGGCGTAAATTCAGAGGCTTCTGAAACTCTCCATATATTTTTGATTGCCTCTCACCATCCTCTAATAGGCCAATTTAATTTAATCTTTGTCTATTTTCATAATTTTACAAACGACCTCCTGCTGTTGTTGTTCTAATCCAAAGGTAGTTTCCCCTTTCAAAACTAGTTGAGAGAAAACCTGAAGTGGTGCTCTTCAATCATTCTTCGACAAAATTGTACTAAAATTCAGCAAAATATACGCTACGAAGTCACTTAATTAATACACTATATGATAGAGATGTTTGAGTTGAAAACTGCAGTGAATTATCTCGGATAATATATCAAACTTTGGTGGTTTTCTAGCCAGCGTGTCAACGTGATTTATTCTTTTAAATTTCATGCCAGGTTTCTAAAACGGGTAGTCCGGCTTATGCGTAATTTTTATCTTTTAAAAGAAAAAAACTGAACACGAAAAAACTACTCATTGAGGAACTCACCTTTTTAGGTTCTTTTTTTACCTAAAAAAGAAAAGACGTCAGCGTCTTTCAAATAGCGGGCAGATTTATCCGCGAGCGCAGGCAAATAGTAAAATGAAGATACCAGATCCGCGCTAATTATTTATACAACGATGACTGGGTATGCCAAGGTCGCTGACATTTTCAAGAAGGTCATCTTGAATGTGAAGTGACTCAGTCCACAGCGCTCCGGTTTTCGTGCGTTCACCACTACGTCATCGTACAACTTCGCTGGAAAACGTGACAAATTACATAAGAAATGTCACGGTGTACTGAAGTTTCGCACGCGATGAACACAACTTCGTTTCCTTCCAAAGAACTCTACGAAGGTGAAAAACGAGATCAGGATGAACTTCATTACCCTTATCATACTTTCTTATACTTTCTCTATTGCTCGTCTGTTTCGTGATTGGGAGCCCTAATTTGCTTCTCGTCCTCCTAAAAATTAAACAACAGGTGTAGCGAACACCAGTGTTTGAACGAAATTCAACAACCTTCACCGACAAACTCTGCGGTTCATGACATGTTCTTAGCCTAGAACTCGAAAAGGGACCCCCCCCATATTTAAATAACAAACCTGTTTTATTTAGGTTATGGGAGGTCTTTATATTTCCGCAAGTCACGTAATGCAAATAAAAAGACCATTTACTATCTGAATCAGATTTCAAAATGCTAAAATGCAATAAGAGTTCTTTGCCTTGGTACTGTTACCTGCTATACAATGCTGAACAAGGCGATTCTATCCTCTGAGTCTGTGGGTGTAATCCTAAAGTGTGACCATTCAAATGAAAGCTACTAAACAGTACTTTCCTGTGGTGCTGTTTATTATGCTGTACAAAGTAGCTCTAGTGTTTGAGTGGATCGAAAAATTGAACCATTTTAATAAAAGCTGCAAAGAAGTACTTTCGTGTGGTGCTGTTTATTTTGCAGAAAAATGCTGTTCCGATATGAGAGACTTTAATAAAATCTTTTGAGAGTGTTTTTCGCTGTTTCCGATTTCTCTGAGTGTTTCCCCTTCTGGCGCATGTAATACAGACTCTGCTTGACAGATGTTCACGCGAGTGATCATGAGCTTCTTTTCCGTCTTGGGCTTTTGTGGGGATTATTCGGGCGAAAAAAATTCTGGAATTCGGGAGCGCTGAAGAAGCGCTGATGCAAACTGCATTCGTTCGTGACAGTCGCCAAAGCACGTGTTACCATGGCAACATGCATTCAAATAATTGGTCCGTGTAATGCTGACTCAGATTTAGATTTAGACTGTACTTGTCTATATTTTATGTCAATTAGTCTCACAGTCTGAAAACCGTGCATTTAAGGGCTTTGAACTTCCTTAAAGGTAAAAAAACGCCTTAGGCGGTATTTAAGAGGAAAAAATACTCGTGGATTTTCGAAAAAAAAAATGACGTGGTTTCGACAACTTCATGTTCTTGATTTTGGAAACACGTGCTGTTTACAAACACGGTACGACACCCTTAAATGGTCTCAGTAAATCTCTGTGACCAAAACAAGCCAGAGGCTATCACGGAAATTATGCACCGTGGTAATTCTCTAAAGACAACTAATAAAAGTTTTATTAGTGGTCGTTTTGAAGGCACGTAAAAAGCAAGGCAGATATTTTAATAGGACAAAGCATTTTGATTTGGTTATCTTTTGTGGTTAGAAATCATATCTACTTCAATTTTAACTGATATTCGGGGAAGTCGACCAAGCGGACAATTTTTGCATTTAGCACTTCATCTTTTAATTTTTGGACGACTTGGCTTTTTGTACGTGAGTTCTACAGGATTATTAAATCAGTTTCTAAGTTCTTACTGACAGCTAACACTTGACAATCACGAACCGCGATTGCGGTGAAAAATGGTTTCCCATTAGGAAATTAATATTCGTTGCGTGGCAAACGAATCGGGAAATAAAATTAGTCAAACAAACTGAGACAACGTTAAGTCTTTAGAGAGCTATCCACAAAGAAAATATTGTAGCTTTGCTTTTTTTGTGGTTTTTCGAAAGACTTGTTGAAACGATGCAAATTGTACTTTTCTATTGACAAGAGTCTAAAACTTGGAATGACACATTTTGAAATGTCATTTTATGAAACTTTCAGTTTCCAACTTCGTTTGCTTAAAAAAGCGATATTTGGAAGCAGTACAACCTGTGTTTACATGATTCAATGAGACACCTGCTGGCATTGGTTTTGTTTTCATTTTAGAAGCACGACTTTGACTTCCAACAGGCAAGCCCCACCAAAGGTGCCCAAGGGAATTATTTATTGCAGTGTCATTCACGCACGGGGGTAATCCTGTTCCAGCACTCCCTCTTACCCCGCCCTGAAAATGGGCCTGGAACCCAGACGGGGAAAGTCCTGGAACATGGCTTTTTTTTTAAATACTATTACGTATAGACCTCTTTCACAATGGCGACAAAATAAAATATTCTTCTGTTTTGACTAATGCTAATAAGCCTTTCTAGCCTCGCTAGAACGAGCAAATTTCAAAAGAATTTTGTTTTAAAATGAGGGCAGTAGATCTTACTAACATAAATTTTAAGGGAAGGAACTTTATTAAAGTGTCTAGTCGTTCTGGCGCTGGAGCTCGAATTGGGGACACTGTAAACTGACGTTAACAATTAACACAAATCAAGGCAAATGTTGGTTTTTGAGGAGAGGAGAAACCGGAGTACGCGGAGAAAACCTCTCGGTGCAGAGTAGAGAACCAACAAACTCAACCCACATATGACGCCGAGTCTGGGAATCGAACCTGGGCCACATTGGTGGGAGGCGAGTGGTCTCATCACTGCGCCATCCTTGCACCCCGTAAAGAATAGACCGGGGTCGCCATTTATAAAAATGGTCTCTATATATGTCGGTGTTCACTGGCCTCAATACTAACCAAAAATGTTGCACTGTCAAACTTTAAATCTTACAGTTCTTTAATTTCAAGAAATATTAGCTGCACTGGTATACCCCTATGCTGACTAGTCTTCAAGTATTCTTTACAAGTCACTAAAATTGTAGCCACGATTGAATCATCTATTTTTCAGTTTTATGTTGAAAATTACAAGCTTTGTAATTGGCTAAAAGTCCCGAAACTTTTCGGGCACATTTCGGTTGACATAAAACGCTTTGTATCTTCAAAAAGAATACGTTTCAAGTCCTGAAACCTTGCAATTGTTTTGTTCTCTAAGGTATTGAAAACATGTTCCAAGATCCAAATTTTAAAATGAGCATATTTTAGTTTCACGAATCCGGCCCCAAAAGGTTTCGGGGCTTTTTAGGAATAGGGAATAGGGAATAGGGATAGGGATTGGTAGTTCGATTATCTGCGTCTGCCGCGGTGATTTGTTATCGAAAATTTCAAGAGAATAAATAAAAAACCGCAATTAAATCCACAACCATGACTAAAACAGGACCAAAATTAACACAATGTTAAAGCTTTGAAAACGTGGCCTCTTCTTTGGTCAGTCCTGATTGGACAGCTTTCATGACGTCTTCTGATTGCAACATAGCCATGTTCCAGGTTGCCTACGAAAAAAAAGCAGTTTGAAAACATTAAACGTAGCCTCATTGCAGGAGGTGGCTTTAATTTGCTGTTCTTACGCGAGAAGCCGATCGTCAAGTTTGCACAAGACCTTTGCCTCAGTGCACCAAAGAAAGGACTCATTGCACGGAAGGGATAATATTTGTCACTTTTCAAATCTTCCATCAGCAGAGGCCGGTTGATCTTAACAATGAAGTTTGTGCTTCAATCCCCGCCCAAGTAGCACTCATTTTTCTCTACAACAAACTAAGAAATGAACGTTCATCCTCTGGAGATGTTGCTGGATACTTGTCATTTCGCCACCTGCGGATTCGCTACATTTTAAGCGCGACATTATCCGCGTCTGATATTTGAATGGCGGACGGCAACCGGAAGTGAGGTTGTTTTCCCTTTTAACTGGTCTTCACATAACCACATTTACATTGCTAAGTATCTTTTCTCCATTTGAGATGATTACTATAAAAATCTGGGAGACACCACTGTCCTGGCACGCGAATTTATGTTTTCTTCCGGTTGCCGTCCGCGTCTCAAAAGCGGGAGTACTTAAGTACTTAAGCGAACTGGTCGGTGGCGAATAACCCAGGTAGCGAGTTGACCTTACGGCTTAATCCAAACTCACTGTGTATTCCATTCCGTCTTTGGCTGAGTGTTCTCTGGAGTAAATGAGGTTATGTTTGATTCCTGACACTGCAACAGGACTTTTCTTGGATATCTCACCAGCAAGCTCAACAGCTTCTTTTACAAGACTCTCACGGTCTGAGCAAATCCGACTGAAAGAAAAATTAAACAAGAAAAACTTGTTAGGAAGTAGGGATAGCGCAGTGGTGAAAGCACTCGCCTCTCACCTATGTGGCCCGGGTTCGATTCCCAGACTCGGCGTCGTATGTGGGTTGAGTTGGTTGGGTCTCTACTCTGCTCTGAGAGATTTTTCTCCGAGTAATACGGTTTTGCCCTCCCCTCAAAAACCAACCCCTGAATTTGATGCATTGCTTTGATCTACAGTGTACATTCGACAGTTACTTGAAAACTGCTCAAAGGTCATGGTAAATTTACCATCGAGTCAGAGTCCCTTACAAGAAAGTGTAGTCAGAGTAAACCATTAACGTCCCAATGGGAAAGGAAAGGAAAGGAACTTTATTTAAGTGTCTAGTCGTTCTAGCGCTGGAGCACTAATTGGGGACACTGTAAATTGAACGTAACAATTAACACAAATCAAGTCAAATGTTGGTTTTTGAGGAGAGGGGAAACCGGAGTACCCCGAGAAAACCTCTCGGTGCAGAGTAGAGAACCAACAAACTCAACCCACATATGACGCCGAGCCACATTGGTGGGAGGCGAGTGCTCTCACCACTGCGCCATCCCTGCACCCCGGGGAGCTTATGAACATACATGTAGAAGGTATATGTGAGACAGGGCCTATGGTTTATAGTTCTTATCTGAGAAGACTTAAAAGTCCATCCATTTGCAGATGAAATTACAAAGGCAGCACTTTCTCCTCAGTTATTTTATGATCCTGAGTGTTGATCCGGCTGGGTTTGAACCTGGGATCTCCTGCGTGACAGCCTGATGCTCAACCAACTGAGCCACTGGTGCATGAGTGGAGAGAGTTACTGCTTACAGGATATGCTAAGTTGGGTTTACAAATAGGATGCACAGTTGAATCACTGAACATTTGACCCTAAATTCAATGAATCATCAAGAGCCGATCCACAGATTCAACCCTCTCTGATTGACTCTGACTCTGATTGTCGTTTCGAGCGTTAGCCCTTCGTCCTTCGCTCCGACGAAGGGCTAACGCTCGAAACATCAGCTTTCCAAACCTTTCATGGTGGTGATTCGACCTGTATCAACTTGCTTGATAAAATCAATTTCTGTTTCAGTCTCCCACCGGCACAGTACCACAGTTTCTTTAGAAACTAAAATTTTGGTTATTGATAGATGGTTATTTTTCATCTACATGACTGCAGTGTACGGGTTGAGTCCTCGTTCTGCCATTCCAGTTGATAAACATCCTTTGGGATGGTCATGAAGGACAACCCTGCCTGATACCTTACAAATCCCATCTCTTTGGCTTCCTGGGCTGTAAATTGTCTGCCAGTAAAACAAAGCTCCCTTGCAAGACTAAGAGAAAAACATATTTCAAAAAGGAAAGGGTCAGACTATGTTAAAAAAAAAAAAAAGTTAACAGAAAGGATTCAGAGGATAATAATCAGTAGCTGTGCCTAGTAACAGTAACAGTAACAGTAACAATAGCAATAACAATAACAATAACAATAACAATAACAACAAAAGGATCATGTCTTTGTGTCTTAATGTAAACAAATTCAACTCTTACCTGTCATTTCCAATGATTTTTGGAAACTTCTGCAGTGTACCAAGATCTGCAGCCAGGCCAAGGTCAATTTCCTGCAAAAGAAGTTTATTATTTATTATGAAGTATATGTCATACACTAGTAAATATGTGACAGGAGTGAATTTTTGGCACACACACAGATCACAGAATATGTGATGATCTTTATCACACACAGAGATTGAAGACATAATTATTTTAACAACTGCTGAAATTTCTGATTTAATTTTAAAAAGGTAGGCTGTAGTGACAAAAATGGTGAAAATTAATTTGGCCTCTTTCCATTTCTTTTACATTTATGTTTTGAAATTATAATTTTGACAGTTAATCGCAAAAAGAGTTTGGTGCCTAATGATAGTAATTAACAAAAAAATGTGCAGCTATTACGGTATATATAATAATTATTACATACACTTTACTCCAAGAACTTTAACTAAGATAACAAACCTTCACTTGAAACCATGCATCAGCAGAGCACAGTCGAATATCACATGCACAGATCATGTCCATTCCTCCACCCAGGCATCCTGAATGTACAGCCGCGATCACGGGCTGTGGACATTTCTCGATGGCATGAAATGACTCTTGAAGGGACAAGACAAACTTCCTCAAATGAAACGCTCTTCGTGAAGGTTCGTTACCAGAATTCATGAGATCATTAGCAATATCCATCACGTCCAAACCTGAAAAAAAATCATTGAAGAAACAAAATGCAGATAAGAAAACATTCCTAGATTGGAGTAGCCTGGATAGATGCCATTTCCGTGGGAAAACATGATTTTTGATGTATTCTCTACTGGCACAAATCCCATACTACCCCCCCTTTTATCTCCCAAAAGTTTGCATAATCATTGTTTGCAATGCCTATATAATTTTTTTTTTTTGGGGGGGGGGAAGGGGGTAAAAGAGGTGTATTATGAGATTTGTGCAAGTAGCAAATTGGGGCATTAGACCAAAGAAATTAAAGAGAGGGAGGGGGAGGCATATTTCTTAATTGAACCCATTGACACTTCAATGCGTTAGACAGGGTAAAATCTGCAAAGGTCTCACTCCCAGGGGTCAATGGGTTAATAGAGGGAACATAGTTATTGACTCCTTAATTCCACCCATTGACACCTCAAATGCCCTGACGAGTAAAAGTTGAAAAAACAGGGGTTGTGGTTAGGGTTAGTGAAGGATACCATGTCGTGCTCCAAATACGAAAAAACATGTACCGGTACATAGCTGTAAGTTACTTTAATCTCTAACCTGCTGTGAAGATTTTCCCTGCTCCTGTTAAGACAACTGCTCTGCAGTCAGAATCATCAGATATTTGTTTGAAACACTGAACCATTTCTCTGTACAGGGAAGAAATGGTTTTCAGAAAAAGAAAATACATGTACATAAAGTTCAGTTTATTTGACAAAATTTATGTGACCTTTTAGCTAAAAGGTGAATAAAATATTAAGCAATGCAACAAACACACACAAAACAAGAAAAAAATGCCAATAAGTGTAGGAAATTGTATAAACAGAAGAGTGCAACTTTGGAACTTTCAAACAATCATGAAATGCACAAGCAAGTTCATACAATTTTTATTTATTATACTGCATACTCAACATAATAATTATTCCATCGCTGTTTGCATAGCAACTTTCATATTGCACTCTCTAACCTATTTACGAAATTGTCATTGACCAATCAGAAATGCAATATTTTGTTGAGTATACAATAAGGGGGATAGACCCATCTATCCCCATCTATCTGTTAGCTAGACTACAGGCAGTTCAGAATGCTGCAGCTCGTGTTGTCACACTGACACCGAAGTATGATCATATAACTCTTGTTTTAATTAATCTTCATTGGTTACCAGTAGAGTTTAGAATAACTTTTAAAGTCCTTTTATTGGTATACAAGGCCCTCCATGGCCTTGCACCTTCTTATATTTCTGACCTTTTGAATTTTAAAACATATTCTAGGTCATTACGTTCTTCACGTAAAGAATATTTAGCTGTTCCAAGAAGTAGATTGAAAACATATGGAGACAGAGCTTTCTCTATTGCAGGACCTAAATTGTGGAATAATTTACCTCCAGAGATTAGGAAATGTGCTTCAGTGGCAACTTTTAAGCAATCCCTAAAAACTTTTTTATTTAAGTTAGCATATAGTTTATAAGATCTTTTGTTTTAAGACGTTTAAATTTGTATATAGTAGATAACTTAGGCTTACATTTTAATTATATTGTACATTGTAGATATTTTATTCCATTTATTTTATTTATTTTTAATATTGTAATTAGGAAGCGCTTTGGACAATTATTGGATTTTAGCGCTATATAAATAAAGTTATTATTGTTATTATTATCTCATGCTTTGCCTAAGAAATGAAAAAAGATGTGGAAGGCTTCATCCAAAGTCAAACAAAAATCACCTCCAAAAAGCTCTATTCATTGCATTTCTTTTATCAGGCCTGTTGAGTTCCACTTGAATGACATGCTCCTTAGGCTTGGATACTGCTAGTGTTTCAAATGTGTATGATTGCGTACTGTTCATTCTCACCAGCGCCTTCACAGGACTGTTACAACATGCTAACAACACTTGTCTTGGCTTCAATGCTGCATGTGAATTTGTAAAATGAACTCCAGTTTTCAAAACTAAGGAACAAAGAAGAGAGTCAAGAAGAACTAATTACACTTCTCCTGTGCCCCGTAAACTACCCCTGGGTCTCCAAGGTTGCCCTTTCCCTCATTTGAGATGGCAATCCTGAGTGAATGAAGTGAAGTGAAGTGAAGCTATAAGTTTCTCCCCTCAGGGCTTTTCAGGAATAATTTACAATGCTTTATGGGGGACTTTAGCCAGACTGCTTGTTACGCAGTTTACAAATAATTTTAGGAAGTGAAAGATGCCCCCGTCCAGATTATATATAAAGGTCAGACCACAACGCTGGTCCCCTACTCTTAGTGCGTGGGATCTTTAACGTCCTATACTATTTAATTTCCAACATGGGCAATGAGACGGGACCTCTGGTTTACATTTCTTATCCAGGAAGACGTGAAAGTCTAACCACTTGCATATGTAATTACAAAAACAGCACTTTCTCCTCAGTTATTTTAAGACCCTGAGTGTAAAACACAGACAAATGGCAGACTGCCAAAACAACCCAAACTAATGCCAGTGCTCACCATGGGCCAAATAAGGCGTAAAACCCTTTACTTAGGCATAACTTATGTCAAATTAGGCTTTAAACCATGTCTGGATTGGGACACTGAAAAATGCAGACTGCCGACTGTGCAGACCGTCTGACTAAAATGAAAATTTGGTTAGCCTGAATTAGGCCTAAATAACACTCGGTTAGCCTGTTTACGGTTAGCTCTCAATAATAGTGAGGGTAACACCACATTTTACCCCTGGTCTGCAAGGTCTGCAGAGTCTGCGTTTTGGGGTGACCGGTCTGGATCGGCAGGAACAAAACACTTGTCACAGGTCATTGTTTTACCAACTATACAGAAAGAATCCTAAGCAAAATTTAAAGTTTTTAGGCCTAATGTTAGCAATGGTAAACGGTTAGGATTGTTTCTTTGTTAGTAAAACAATCACCTGTGTTTTCTACCTGCCCTGTTTGCACCAAGGTTGGCACCAGTATTTGGGGTTTTAGTGTTTTTCCAGTCTGTATACATTTTACCCCTGTTTTACACTGACCTAATAAACTGGACGTGAGACCTAACTTTTGTCGGTAAATGATAAGAGACAGGGGAGCGATACAGACTTTTTTACGTACGCGTAGTTCCTCACCTTTTCCAAGGTTTAACCTCAAAATCATCTCTGTTGGAACAGTTCAAATACTTTCTTCGTCTTGTGGGATCATGATGAGGCTTGGATGCTAAGCACTAAGCCTCGTTTTCATATTGATCAGAAATGGCAGACCATCCTATGAAATCTTCTAAGGTTTTGGTCAAGATTCTGGCCTTCGGGGATAGCCTCACAACAGGAAATACAGGAGGAACAGAAAATGAAAAATTGGATAAACCGTATACCATTCATCTATCAAAGCTACTAAAGGAAAACCATCCTAATTTTGAGTTTAAAGTAGACAATAAAGGGGTTTATGGACAGCTTGTTAGGGGCGAAATGACATCAAGATTACCAAATGTTTTAGAGGCTTGCGGACCATACGATATAGTTATTATATTGGGAGGGACTAACGACGTAATTACACCAGAACAAGGCTTAGAAGAGACTCTCTTTGACGGCATCAAGATGCTGCACTCACAGGTCAAAGAACATGGAGCAAAGTGCATTGGTTTAACAATTCCAGAAACTGATGTTTTTTATAAAGATTTGGGCAAGAATGGTTTGTCGTGGGTTAAAGAAAAAGGAGAGGAAATTCGTTTGGAAGTGAATGAAAAGCTCAGACAGGGCATTAGACAAGATGATAGTTCAGTGATCTTGTGTGACCTGGAAAAGAAGTTTCCTCAACAAAGTTTGTCTGAGCAAGATTTAGGTAAATTTTGGAGTGATGGACTGCATTTTACAGAGGAGGGCTATAAAAAAATGGCAGAGATAATATATGAAGACATGAAACACTTTTTGCTCTAACATCGTTTTCTAAACCCACAGGAATTCTCATTCTTAGAAAATTATTGTTCCAAATTATTATTCACACTGCAAATTGCAGTGTGAATAGGGACAACTTTTTGAGGATCTCCTGTAAATTTAAATTAAGATACACCTGGGATGTTTGCCATTAATTGGATTGACTCCCCACTGACGAGTGAAATTGTCTGGCATTAGACAGAGTAAAATACCAAGTATGGCTGGTTAAGGGGTGAAAGGGTTAAATAACATCCACTGAAACCAATAAATGTCTCTTTGTAGTGAAATCACATGAAAGAAACTATTTCTCAACACAAGTACTGAGCGGCTAACAGTTTTGACATCAGTGCTTGGACCTAACGATTCTAGGTTAAAACCTCTACCAAGACAGAGTAAAGTCTAGAACTGTCACTCCTTGTTACTCCTAGGAGTGACAGGGTAAAAGATGTTGCAAGCCATTTTACCGGCGTAGCATCCACATACGCACATATGCCTGTGCATACAGCTCAAATCCTGGAAACCTTATTCCCTGGAAGCATTAATTTTTTAAAGTCATTATAAAATTGGGCTAAGTTTTTTAAATTTTGAATTATACTGGTGTCTCTCTGTGAGAGTATTTCCAGTATCTTTTGCTGTATCTTTTCATAACCCATACACGCCTGGCCAAAGGTCCAACATTGTTGGACGCTGTTGAAAAGTGTCGAATGAGGTGGCCAAACAAATGCAACATGTCATTTTGGACTCAAGGGAGTGGAACCAAAATATACCCAGAATCCTTAGAAAACAAACTCTTGCCATGTTGGCATTTTAAAGTTCCTTTTAAAATTAACAGCAGAGTCCCAGGGTCCTCACTTGCAAAGGATCCAGCAGATACATTGGCACCATGTCCCTGAGAGCTTTGAACACAAGAAGGGCTATCTGTTCAAAGAGAGATTGCTCAAGCTTTCGTTGCTCAGTCATTCAAGACTTTGCTTGTTCACCATTCTGTAGCTTAAACAGGCGTGGCAACACGCGGAACAGATGCAACGAATTAACCATCACCATGGATACCGATAGCCGCATCTTCACCTTAGTGGGCACTCGCGCGTGCAACACTTTTGAACGCAATGGCCTACTGAATACGACACTGTTCACACCTTAGAACAAAAGAAATGTTGGATGATGTTGATGTTGAGCAGGCTCTCTCTTTGTGGGATGAGTGAGAAAGATGGAAATCAAACTTCATTCAACAACATCCAACATCATGCAATATGTTGGATTCAACAATGTTGGATGATATTGCACCACCATGTTGGACCTGTTTGGCCAGGCCTTAACAGCAAGAAATGTAATAGTGGACAAAAGCAAAAAAAAATTCTGCCCTCTGAGGCCCCCACACAGTTTCAGTCTTATCACCAGTCCACACTTCCCAGTTAGAAATGTTATGATGACGTTTTGCCCTTTGCTTGTACTGTAAACCTCTGTTTGTGTTGTAGCTTGCTGAAAACTCTACAGATGGGTAAAATAACAACTAACTACTGCATTTTTCTTCGCATTTATTTGTTGAAATGTCCTTCAGAAATATTTGGAGATGGCATTTCCGAAACCCTAGATTTCGAAATTCTCTGCGGAAGCATGCCCCCAGACCTACCTAGTTTGCAGCACCTTTGGCACTTGAAACATTCATAGTGTGCGTAACACCTTCAAAATCTCACGCTATGCCACTGCTTATTAGCCAGCCCCCCTTGACAAGTAAAGGCAGAGTAAAACAAGTGTCACTCCTTGGAGGAGAAGGGTGAAACATGATGCTTCCGTTCCTTAGTACCTGCGAGCAGGCTCTCTCTTTGTGGGATGAGTGAGAAAGATGGGGGATTGGAGTGCACTTTAAGTCTGATATCATGCTACAACATAATGCAAATGGTGTATGTATGGAACAGATTTTGTTCTGTTAACCCATCGACTCCCAGGGGTTCCCCACTGACGAGTAAAATCGTCCGGTGTTAGACAGAGTAAAATATTATTAAAGTCAGGCTGGTTTGGGTGTCAAAGGGTTTAATAATGGGAATATTAACAGTTTTTCAGTGAGTGATTAACCCATTGACTCCCAGGGGTTCCCCACTGACAATTAAAATTGTCTGGCGTTAGACAGAGTCTGGCTGGTTCACGCCAGTTTGGGTGTCAAAGGGTTAAAGAGCAATGTTCGCTTCACTACATGCAAGTTGCATTAACTCCTTTGATGTATTTTAATGAAATACTTGAAATGAAAAATAAATATTTAAATAACAGCTCCCTGTGGGGAAGAATGCTTACTACATAATTATTATTTCACTACATATATATCTCTTAAACAAGTACTAGAGTGATATAAAATAAATATCAAAAAGTGTCAGTAGTTTTTTAAAAATCACAGACGTTTTGGGTGTAGAACCCTTATCGTATAGTCCACTGGTCAGTGTGGAGTGCAGAACAGAGGCAATACAGACAAATGATAGATCACAACAGCAGAGTTCCTACAAATGCTTATCTTACGCCTTATTAGGCCTAAAACAATGTTTAGTCTGACCTAATTGGTTCACTAGGGTAGACCCCTCATCTGTAGTCCGCATTTTACACTGACTGATTAGATAACAGGTTTATTTGACCAGAAAAAATTCAAAACTGATTTATCACATGTATCCCACAAATGACAATAAAATTTTAAGAAAGAGTGGTGCTCCAATAGTGAAGACTAAAGTATCCTAAAGGAGTGTCCACAATATTATTGGATTAACACTAACAATGAAGTACTAACACTCAAAACATTGAGCTTTCTAATCACTGTACAGTGTCCAGTCAATAATGCTGAATTTCTGTGTTAAACTCGCCCACCTATGCAGTACCTGTACAACAGTTGTTTTTAGATCTCTTGTTAAAGTGACCATACTACGATCAAAAAAATCAATTTTTTTTTCCTTTGGATTTCAAAACTATGTTAACTAAACACTAAAGCCGTGTTCACATTAGGCCTTGATTATGATCGAATTATAATCAAATTAAATATGAAATGGGTTCACATAAACTAATAATTATTGCAGTCCCTGATTATAACTGGATTATAATTACTTCAAACAACCTCAAAGGGGTTGTTTGAAGTAATTACAGTGCCTAATTCAACAGAATGGCGAGCACGTGGTGGTATGAGCAGACGAAACTTCTAATCGCTTTTATGGAGCGAAGGTTTGGATTTGTCTTCTTCTATTCTTGGAAGCTATCCTTGCTTCTCTTCTGGTCTCAAGCACATGATGGTGATGATAATTGTGGCAGCCACGCAATACAGGCACCATTTTGTCTCACATTGCGAGGTTACCTTGCATATTGTATTTGAATTTTTACAGATGTGAACAGAACCATAATTGAATAAAATTGAATGGAGTATGATAGCCTGATATATACTTCAGTTGATCATAATCAACGTTGAGTGTGAACACGGCTTGAGTGACCCACATTTTAAGCCTTAATTTAAATTTTTTTAAACTATTTAATGGTCCACCATTACTAACTTTAAAATCTTGAGAGAGCTGGATCTACGAGAAAATTATGTCAAAGACTCACTAGTTTAACAACACAATGCGTTGGTACGCGACTGAATAATTGATATGCAGCATGAGAGTTTAGGGCTTTCAGATTTTTAACCTCATATTCTGCATACATAATAAACTGCGTTTACACCCTAAGATTTTAAGCTAATTTGAGTGAATGACGTTACGTTTACCTAGATCCAACCCTTTCATGTCCATTCTCTGTTTTGTATGTGAGTAATAGCGGACCGTGAAATCCAAAACTTACATTCAAACTAAAATGCCTTTGGATAAAAAAAAAATTAATTCTAGCATACAGACTGGTTAATATATCATGTATAGCCTTCTTATGCTTTCTCGAGTTTGTCCCTGACCAAAAAAAAAAACAGCCAATGCCATGTTTTTTAATTTTGTATTTTTGTGTACATGTAAATTACTATGTCCTTAAATTAAATAAAATTTGTACACTTGTAACAAAACTATTGTTTCCATGAAATTTGTCGGTACCGTGGCTCAATTTTGTACTCTTCAGATTCTACATGTAATAATTTCTGTAATAATGGCAGATCAACTTTCAACTCCTCTTCTGTTGCTCCTGAACCAATAGTCATGACTTGCTATCTTCATGGTCAACAATTCTCATGCAAATGTACTTTCATATGCTGCATGAATTTAGCAACCATTTAATACCAGAAAGGATCCCCTCTAACGACTCAACGCAAGCAGCATTGACCTGAAAACAGATGAGGAAATTTTCTTTTTAATATCTGGGACCACAAATCAAATAAAACACCTGCTACTTGTCAGTCAGTTTT
Organism: Montipora foliosa; assembly: GCF_036669935.1. NCBI lineage: Eukaryota > Metazoa > Cnidaria > Anthozoa > Scleractinia > Acroporidae > Montipora > Montipora foliosa. The sequence continues at coordinate 3,644,417 of NC_090878.1, read as the reverse complement.
AAGAGTTCAACTGAAGGAAATCAAACTTACATGTAATTCAGTGGAACAAAAATAAATTATAAAGACCAAGCTTTGAGTTTAGGCTGTGGATATTATTGAAGGTCACAAGCGATAGTAAAGTAAATCCTTAAAAAAAACAACATTGATCAACAGGCTGACTAGGACGAAAATGGATCTGTATGAAAATGCAGCATCCTAAGGACCTGGACCTCCCAAAAATGCCATTTCGCATGCAAGATAGTTTCCTCAAGAAGCACATGAATGTCCTTACATGAATAAATGTCACGGTATATAAGGCAATAACCTACATGTATAGAAATTTGCAGCCAGTACAGCAGGCTATGGAAGGAAAAGGGCAGGCAACATTCATCTCAGCTTCATACAGTGTAATTATATATGCACTGACAGCTCCTACGGCCCATAATGTTGAGTTAGAATGTTTACCTGCCATGGCCTGTTAAATTGCCTCAGCTGCAGAAGCTCAACAACCGTAGCACAAGACAAGGCTGGTGTGTCTGGTTGTGATACAGTAGAAAGCACAAGAAGTGGAGCATTAACTTGTGTCCAGTTCTTATTCATCATGGCTGAAAGTTCTCTGTCACCCAAATTCACTGTAATTTGCAAAGAGTAAAAGCAATAGTGCGTCAGTAACAAGGTTGGTTTAAAATGATTCTTTAAATAGTTGTTTAACATTAAAATTTTGTCACATCTCGTGGCAATCAGAAAGTCGCCATATATTTTTGACTCCTCTCTGGAGCACTCTTATCTTTTCCAAGTACATCAGTGTCATTATTGAAAACTCATCATTTCTTTCTTTCACTGTCGAGAATAATATCATTGCAAACATGCCCACAATTTCATGTGCTTAGTCCTAGCTGGGCCAGTCTCCTAGGCTCAATTAAGTAATAAAACTATTTAGTATAAATACACAGGTGATTTTACAAAATTGCGTGCTCTCAATGGCTTGCTATCTCGGATTATCAGCCGATAATCACCTCGACGGACAAAATGGCTGCCGGTAGTCGTTTTGCCACTGTAAGTGAAGATGATTTCGCATTGGAATGTTTTTTTTTTTTCTTTTTTGAAATAATCACCTGTGTCTTTATACTAAAACAATTATTTACCTCAGGCTCAGTGATTATTGGTGAATATTCACCAATAATCACTTCGCCTTGGGCGAATAAATAGCATCCAAAATGTGTAGGTTTCTGCACTTAAGAAGAATAGGAATAGTGAAGTTCCTTTGTACCTCAAATAGGATTATCTTAAATGGATTCACTTCCAACTAAAAAAAAAGATACAATTTTTTAAAACCCTTCACCTCTTTGGCTATCAGCAGAAGAATCAACCACATATATAAAGCCATCTATGGTCTTACAAAGCTCCCTCACTGAGTGTCTTAATCTCCTATCACTTTGCTGAGACTCGTCACTATCAATTCCATCATCATTACTTGCATCGTCAACATCAACAAGCAGTTTGCTCAATCTTGGTCGGCCAAGACGTGCATTGGCTTCTCTGTCTTTCCTAAAAAGACAACAATGATTGATTCTTTTAATGCTTCAGCATTATTGTAAAACTTGTTAAAAACTTATGAAGTGACTCAGAAACCATAAAATCAAAATGTGGCATTGATTTCCTGGCCGGTTTCCAAGAATCATTTTAATTCCCATGCATACATGTATGGCGATGACGACAGCGGTGGTGGCAGCAGCATCATCATCATCATCAGTGATGTCCACCACAGGTAGATTGCAGGGGTGGAGCTAGGATTTTGAAGGAGGGATTGTCTTCAAGTTGATTACAAGTCATGTAACAGAAGCATCAACCTGTGTTTTCTCTGCCTGCAGAGCTAGTGACAGCACTAATTCTTCAACAAAGGACTCAGAAGGGAATTACATAAAGTACATAATAATATTATTATGATCTTCACAGGGCTCATTCGAACTGGCCATAATTATATGTAAATAATTTGTCTCCATTTTGTACAGTCTCCCACTTACAATAAATGTGCATTTTATATATTAACTTTATAGATATTTACTGCCACATAATATTTTACTTGTACTAACAGCTTTGTTTATTTGCCATAATTTTTTTTCTTAGAGGATTATCTTAATTTTTTCGTTTATTTCACTTACATGTTTGAGGCATAAAGTGTTATAAGGTTAAATTCCACGTCATCCAACTTCAAGCAAAGTCCAGAACCCATGCCTGCAACCAAATGAACAAATACATTTTACAATACGTTAGTGGCTAATATTGGGAGCACAATTTTCACACTGACCAAAGCAAGAGGGATACTGGTAGTCTTTACTTTGGCAATATTTGAAAGTGGTTAATTCCAAAGATAACAATAAAGGGGCCATAAATATGGGTTATTGACCAAGCGTGAGGTCAAGATGGCTGGATATTGGTCTAGTTCATTGAGGTCCATAAACATGCAAAAAAAGAATGAGGCCCATAATCCAGCCATCTTGACCGAATAAGCTTGGTCAATAAAAGATTTATTATAATCAGATATTATGGGATAAAATACCAAAAAATGATCTTTGATCTTGTGGGACCAAGCAAGAAATCCCAAACAGGCAAGATAGCTCCATCTTGCCCGCTCAAGTAACCAATCACAGCACAGGATTTGGTTCATCTTGCCTGCTCATGGAGCGCTAGTCATACATGATAAATGTAGTTTTTGATTGGACCTAGATGTTGTTGACCCTTGTCCCCCTTGGAGGTTCCCCATAGATGACAAAACTGTTTGGCATTACACTGAGTAAAAGCTGTAAATGGCCTATTTAGGAAGTAGAGGATTAAAGCTTGAGAAGTTTTTTTCACATCTCTGGGTCTCAACTCCTAGGAGTGGGACTAAATATATTTTGTGTCTAACGCCAGACGATTTTACTTGTCAATGGTCATGCACAGTCTCAGGACAATAAAGGTGTCAATTGGCTAAGGGGCTCTACTATTAAAAATATAATATATTCTTAACAGTAGAGCCCAATAACTGGCCAAACTGGGCAATGCAGTCAAAGTGCATAATTATACTATTTGAAAGATACAATGCAATAAATTTTTACCGTCAAATTTTCCAGGAAACATGCCAGTCATTTCAAATGGAGATGTTCGATCATGAAGAAGTTGACGGACAAGGCCTCTAGTGTCTGACTCCAACCCAGGACCAAACATAACCACCCGCGGTGATTTTCTCTTAAATAATGATGACAAGTTCTGCAAGTTGTAGAAGACGATGGACTTAAAGCTTGATTTTCTACTTCTCCGCAAAGACCTGCACTCTGGACAACATTGCAAGTATCTACAGTATGAGAAAATTTAAAGCAAAGTACAAAATACATGTACACTCTTTTTCAAAAAAGTCTTATTTTCTCTCAATATTGAGCTTCAAAATAACAGATGGTATTATGGTTGAATGGATGAATAAGCTACTGTAAACTCTAAAAGTGAAGGTGATTATGAAATCATGAAATATTATGAAGGAAAGGAGGCATTAATGAAAGCACCACGGAATGAACGAAAGATAGGGCAAATGTTAAACAGAAAAATATAGAAGGAAGTAAGAAAGAAAGAAAGAAAGAAAGGAAAAGAACAAGAAATGTGGGAATAGACGAAGGAAGAAAGGATGGAAAAAGGACAAGGAGGAAGGGGGAAGGAGGGGAGAATTAATCCACTGACTCACAGGGGTCCCCCACTGACGAGTAAAATCGTCTGGTGTTAGACAGAGTAAAATACCCTGGCGTTAGACAGAGTAAAATACTAAGTCTGGCCGGTTTAGGCCGGTTTGGACATCAAATATAAAAGGGTTAATGGGGACATTTTTCAGTGAGTAATTAAGGAAGGAAGAAGGAATATCATTTTAGGCCTAATTAGGTCTTAGATGTTATTTCTCCTAATTCATTGAGATTAAGATTAAGTTTCAGATTAAGACTGAGATAAGGAACGATAATGTTTTAGGATATTCAATCTCAAGTCCAACCTTTGTCGGTTAGTATTCAATGTACGGTGGGGTCATACTTGGTGCTTTGGTGCTTTGTTTCGCTGTTTCAGCGTTTCCCTGTTTCGTTGTTTAGAAATGTCCAGGAAAGAGTGTACAGTAGAGGGGTGGAAGGGAGAGAGGAAGGAAGGTTGGAAAGTAAGAAGGAAGGAGGATAGAAAGGAAAGAAGAAATCAAGAAGAGAAGACTAGAGAAAGAGGGTTGGAGCAAGAAAGCAAGGCAAGAAAGGAGGGAAGACAAAAGGAAGGGAGGAAGAAAGTGACAAAGAAAGGGAATTCAAGGAGGAAGGATGGTATTAAAGAAGGAAGAAAGAAAAAAAAGAAGAAGAAATGGAGTGAGGGAGGGATGATAGGGAGTAAGGAATTGGCACTCACATTTGCTTCAATGTTAAATCAGACCTAGCCTCTATGTAGGTTGATGGACATGACTGGTATCCCATGGTGCTCCATTGATGCATGTCACGCTGCATTAAGTTCATCCATAATATCTTATCCTCACTAAGCATGCTCCAGTAACGGCATGCTATTGCTGCTGTACAGACTGATCGTGCATCCAAGTACGAAAATATTTTAAGCTGCAAGTTAATCTGCCAAAAAAGATAAAGTGAATAACAAAAATCAATACTGTAACAATGAAAAATGATGAGACAGATGCACTATGCCATCTTCTGTAACTAGTTCGAATTTTATATCAGTGTCTTTCTGCCAGGGTAGCAAAGGAGTGGGAGATTACAAATAATTATGGAAAAAACAGATGGTAATAATAATAATAATAATAATAATAATAATAATAATAATAATAATAATAATAATAATAATAATAATAATAATAATAATAATAATAATAATAAAGCACTAAGCTTTCGGACCGGCCACATCACTCAATTAAAGAGTTGATCCACCAGTCACTAGTACTGACGAACGACGAGCCACGAAAAATGTACATTACCTTCCTTTGCTGGCAATGACAAGCCACCAAGACACAGAAATACAAGACTTCCTCGTTCATTTATCCTTTACACTGACCAGCCAATGATTCCGATAGAAAAAGCAATGGCACCGATCTTTTCTTACGGAAAAGTAACTAGACCTGATAACGTGGAAATACGAAATACCCGATCCATTACCGATTTAACTGATTCGTTTACCTCGCACATTGTTACCCGACTGATTGATCATGTCTTGATATAACTTCAAATTTCAACGAGTTTTCAAATTTCTCAGATGATCTTCTCTCGCTTACCGGTAACTCTTGAAAACCGAATTCTGATGTTATGGGCTCCTTTACGACCACCTTTCTTCCGATATCGCTTCGACTCCAAGCTGCCCGACCCTTTGAAGGTAGAACTGTAATCTCTTGTATTTCATTCTCCATCACTGCAGTTTCATAAAGTTTGAATAAATACCGTACAGGGAAAGCAAATGCTTCTAAAATGCTTTCGCTCTCCGAACTGCTCAGAGTCAAACCGGAAGTAGTATTCAACTGGTGTTGATTATCTCGCATGATTAATTACACCGATTTGATAAAAAAGAAAGCGTCTTCACCAAGTCTGAAAACGACAAACAAAGGCGATAAAGTCTACTCCACAAAATACATTAAGCTCTACATGTTTTGACAAACTTTCAGCTGCCTGAAGAAGTACGTAGATTTTATCGACGTGGCAATTTTTAGCAATTTCCGGTTGTCACGCACGAAACCTACGTGAGTCTAATTTTAGAGTCACCATGGGTTTGGCAAATAAACAATTAATTTCCCGCGCTCATTCACTGTTTTTTGAAAGAAAAACAGCATTTTTCAATAGGTATTTAAAATTACAACTGAAAAATTTACCTGACCACAAAATATGGGTGAAAACTAAGAGTCTTTTCAGAGACAAACTCTTCTGAAATGTCGCATAATGCGTGAGCCAAGTAAACAAACAGTCTACTGCTGTCATTTCTAATTTTACCATCGACGAATAAATTGAGACGCACCCAGTATTTCGGCCATATTTTGCCCAAAATGTAGTTGTGCTTTAGTTGTTCATACCGCACCAGAAATTTAGTGACAACTATTAATATGTAGTATCATTGGCCATAAAGGTTTTCATGATAAAGAAAATAACTGGATCCAGATTATATATACATAACATGCAAACTCTTCTTTGGTGACGATGGCTGAAACTGAAAAACTTTATTTAAAAACGTGACATTGATGAGCCTAAAAAAGGACTCGTTACAAAAATATACGCTTCCACATAGTCACAGATCCTCCCGTTTACGACCCGTTTAAAAAGACCTTCAGATTCCATTAATCCTTCAGTTTTTTTCCCTCACTATGCTCAACAAGTTTTTGTCGTTTTGGATCCTGTCTTTTTTGAGACCGCAAGAACACGTCTTTTCTTCGTTCTATGCAGGAAATTGGGGACGTCTGCACAAAGCCTACTAGGTACTGGTCAACTAGTTGGTTTCATTAGAAATCAACCAAGGGTTATTGCATAATTTTCAGTATCAAATTTGAACTCAACATGAATGACCTGAGAACACTGTTGGGCATAAAGCTAGTCTGATCTAGGGGCGTTTTCCTTTCGTCAGAACTGGCCGGGCAGACCCGTGAGTTTGCAATTTGAAGAAAACCTGCACAATAATCCCTTGCATTCCTCTGGATGTCATCTGCGGCGAAGTGTCTTAATTTGAAAGTGTTGTAGAGTGACAGAGCGCAAAAACCGCTAGACATGCGCACTAGAATCACACTTATGTTGCCGCCATTCCATTTTCAAAATGGCGGACGACAAATCAAAATCCAATACGTCATTGTGGATGCTGTCGCACCGCTGTCCTTGCTCTGAGAAATTTGAATAAAAGATGATCTGAATCTGACATCTTTCGACGATGCTTCAGAGCCGTCAGGGAAGAGATCAGACCAAAACCAGTTCGCCTAAAGCAACAGAGTTTTTGACCAGCTTCGAAGCTTCATTTGACGTTCGTTGTTTAGAGTTTTGCGTTTCTTAAGGTGGTCGGTTACTCTTTAAGCTCAGAACAGAGATATGTTGGAGGTAAATTGTTTTCGCGAAACATATCAAATATGACTTTTTTTTCGTTGATATGAAAATTTTTGAGAGGTGTTTAAAGGTGGAATTCCGATTCCATACACCAAGAGAGACTTTTTCAAATCGAAGTTTGAAGAGAAGCAGGTTTTTTCACCGCTAGTGTTCGTCTTCACAGTTGTAACTGGTTTTACACAGAAAAGCGAAGTCCAGTGCCTTATACTTTCACGCCACTCGATATAGTTTGTGAGGTTTTGGGGTCGTAAGTTGTCCTGAAATGCATATAAAGTACATGTATGTTTTTAACTTCGAGTATCTTGTCGACATTGTAAGTTTTCTCACTTTATAAGCCAAGGCGACAGAGCGGCTGCCTGATATATTTAAAACAGCGGCAAATATTGACGACAAACCGTGTTACTTTTTGCCTTTAACAACGTTCATTGCTATGTTTGTGTAACTAAAAATAAAATATGTCAACTGTCACATCTGACTGCTGGGGGATTGTGTGCTTTTTCAAGTTTATGGGACTCTTTGCAAAGGGCGAGTTAAGTTAATTCAACAAAGTAAGCTGCTTTTTCCGTTTAGAGACTGAAAATGTCAGCAAAGGTGCTCTAGTTCAATGTGCAAAGCGCTTTTTTTGGCTTTTGATGCCAGCAAAACAGTTCACCACACTAGAAAATTTTTATTCGAGGGCCACTTGCTACTGGCTCACAAAGACTACAGAATTTGCCACATGGATGAATACATTTCACCAATGAAGGTGAGTGATGGAATAACATTACAATAGTTGCAATAATAATCTGCCCTGAATTGAACTTCCCCTACCCCTCAATATAGATTCTACGCCCCCTTCTTTGTCAGTGGCCAAAATCTGCCAAGAGAACTGAAGCACTAAGTTACACAGAATTAGTCAGACAGGTAGAAAACCCTCAAGGATCAAAGGCAGGAGGTGGATATTAAGCAGAGAAAAATCGAGAACGAAAACAAAAACTTTCCCAAAAAAACATGAAGGTAAGTATTTGGGTTTAGCTCATTACGACAATGACATGCCAATGCCTTTGCAGTACTAACCCACCCTCTCCCTTCACCAAGACACACACACCACTGACAGCAGTACACTGCTTAGCATTATATTGAGCGCCACAGGCTGTTGGCTGTAATCAGTAACACACTAAACATGTTTCATTTCATATTATTATTTACATGCACAGAACAAACTGCATTGAACACGATGCACAACCCCATGAATTTCTCAAATTGCTTTTAGCCTAAATATTACAAGACCTGTGAGTAAAACCACACCAAAAAGTTAGCTCACTATAATAAGGTAAAACAGATATCATTTTCATAATGGTTATGCTTTAGAATGTAGCTGTGTCACCGAACACCCAAGGTCAATAATTTTGCTATTATCCCAACAGTAAACACTTAATGACTGGTCCCAAGGGAAACAGTTCATTTTGTTTCCCTAAAAATTTCCCATGTTCCCCTGAGGCGCAGACGAGGGAAACAAAATGAACTGTTTCCTGAGAGACCAGTCATTAAGTGATTTGTTATATAGCACAAATAGGAAAACGTGCAATGGGAACAGCAACGGTGGTCGTCGGTCAACATTTGCAGGCAACAGTGCACTGTTACCCTCTGACGTCATAGATTTTACACTGTTGCCTGCTCAGAGACTTTTGAACGGCAAAAGTGTTATTGTTAGATGTCATGTGACCTTGAAATAACCAATGAGAGCATGCACTGCTGGGGGCAAAAACAGTTATATAACAAAAATAATTATTATTCAACATAGTTGTAACATAGCGGCACCAAATTAACACCTATTGTATATTACATTTCGCATACGCCTATATAAGTAGGTTAGCACATTATGCAAAAGCAGAGAGCACACAACCAGGCGGTGTGTGTGAATAACCAGAATAAAACTCCATCGACATCCGACTACAATAGTTCACACTTTTGCTGGAAAAACAAGATCAGCAACACAAATCAAATGTTGAATTGAGAGAAGAAAATGTCATGCTTCACAAAAAAGGACAAAGTTATAGAGACAACACAGTTCTCAAGAAAAATATTGGACTGACATAAAAATTAATACCATGCACATGTAACCCTGTGAAAAAGCACCCCAAATGCCTAAATTTCCAATATAGGTTTTAGTCAGAACAAACTTTTCCTTATCACAGACTAAGTTCTTATGGTCGTTAATTTTCTTTCTAGTGCAAATAATATTGACCAAAACAAATAGTGTATTGTAATAATCAACTGATGTATGTTTAGTATTTTTTCCTTTCATTTTCCTGAATTTGTTCTCCACATATATATATCTGTTTGGGTCAAGTTAGCAGAAAATTGGGGAATCCACTCAAAAGAGACACTTGTAATACCACTGGCAGTACTAATCCTAACATTACTCAACAACAATGACAATATTATTTGTGTTCCTTTAATATATGTTTTACAACTAAAGGAGACACTGCATTTAGCTCTCTTGTGCACCATACAATTTCACAAGTCACTAGTCAACCACTAAACAAAAGGAGGAAAGAACTTATATGATCCAGACAAAATGGGAAATTTTGGTGGTGAACATTCTCCAGACCTGTTTGAAAATATCTTCCATGCCACAATGTATTTACAATAATGAAAAGGGTTTTCCGTGAACCAAGAAAGCTAATCTGCAGAGAGTAAAAGTAGGTTGCTGTACTACTGCACAACTTCAGTTTCTTCATAAATCAGGTATGGCTACCATTTCCTACAAACAAAAACAATGATAAAACCATTACACAGGAAGTGAATAGTGACAGTGTAAGCACAAGGGGAAAGATAATACCTTACATTATGAAATTTTGAACCACGGATACTGTGTTTTAAGCTTTCTGATTGGTTCACTCACTCTCAGTTAACAGCTCTTATACAGTATGACATAATATGGAAACTGATTGCGTCAAGTGTTACCACGCTGGAAACTGATTGGCTTTAAATTTGTCCAAGTGTTAAGAATCAAATAAAAAAATTTAATAAAACAATAATCTATTCCAGGATATGATTGAGTGGTTGATCTCATATCAACATGCACTCATGGAATTATAATAATATTATTGTTCAATATTGTCTTGCGCTATAGGAATTATATGCTTATTAGTATAATTACTGAAAGTTCTCTGCGCTGATTGGTTGTCATTGAGATGATTATTATTACGTGATAATCACCTAAGCGGTTTTTCAAAATAGCCACAAGCTGTTTTGTTGAGGTGACAGACGAATAAATTAATTGTTTTAAAGAAAATGTGTATTATTCAAATAATCAACTATGTAATAGGCGATTTGCATGATGGCATTATTTACTAAGAAATTGAGTTGATTCTATTGTCACAGTCAGGCAAATTTAAATTATTCTTTCCGATATTCCCTCAGACTCTATGAATGTTGGTGAATAAAAACCTCAACTTCATCTCGGTTTTTATTAACCGATATTCACATTGCCTTCGGCGAATAATAGTTGTTAATAATTATTATTTGGTGTTCATACTAATTTTTAGTGTTAAAGAATTTTCAGTCAGGGGTACGCATCTGACTAAAGCTGTAAGGCTTATTATTATTATTATTATAATATAATGTACCTGAAGTGTTTGCATGATTCCAAAGCTTTACTGCACATGTGTTTTTGTAGCCGTTTTGCAAACTTACATTTATAAATGTGAAAAAGTTGACCAATATGGTTACTCTGTTACAGTAATGTACTTTTCTGGGCTGTCCCACAACTGATCAGGACAATATTGCCAAACACTGAGTGGAAGACGCTTTGATGCAGATTTCCTGGAATGGTTTCTGCAAAAATATTTGCGAGGAACAGCGACAAAACCCTCGCACAGATCGATGGCATTTAAAAGTCAAGGTTACGTGACGTGGAAATTGTAAATCCCAGGTGTTAAGTAAATTCAACTTTGTGGCTGAAGTTCACTCACAGTTCATCTGCAGCAAGAAACCCAGTGGACGATTTTATACGATCAAAGTTGTATGACCGCGTTACAGTCCTCAATAACGTACAACGGCCAGCCAAACTTATTTTCAAAAGCAAAAACCTTTCGTCCATCAAGACCAAGTTGCTCCTGTAGTTCCCGAGAACAAAGAAGAATTTCGTTGCCAGTTCGCTGGTTTCTGTAAGATCTTTAAATAATCTGGGGGCAGACCAACACCCCATGACAAGAAAATTCACAGTAGCCAAAACCAACAAAATGATACAAGAGGACGCATTGGTACTTAACATGCAGACTTGCGAAGTAATCAATCGTGTGTCCTCGACCGTTGATTTGGAATCGCTGAGTGTTCTCTCCGACCTTGAAAAAAAAATTCCTCTGGCACCCAGGGTATGAGTCGTCTAACTTTCCACAAAATTTGACAAATGCTATCTAGAGTGTTATTCTTCACTTCGATCGATCACTGTCTCGATCACTTCGAATCTTTAGAGTTTGCGCAGGCGCAGTTACACGAAAAAAGCCTTTTTACGTCATTATTCTCTAGCCAATCAGCGGTTTTTGCGCTCTGTCTTGTAGAGTTAGTCCTTCCAAATGATGTGTCTGTCTGGTCTGTTCTGTCAAATAGAAAGCATCCTAACCTAGGGTACCAGCCTGCTGTCTCTCCATCCCCAACCTATCTGTATATGTATAATCCTTATGGACATATCAATATACATGTAACCAAGTCAAGAGAAAAACAGTGTACAACAAAATTTCCACATGGTGGAAAATCTAGCTTCAAATTCCACTCAAAGCAGTGCTCCTGCAGGTTTGTGGGCTACGGCAATAACACACTCAGGAAACCTGAAGCAGTCAATCTTTGGTAAATCACTTTATTTTTCATTGTCAGATGTTTAAACCCATAGGTCTCAGGTACTTCAATATATTGCATTCATTGATCTCCTCACTGATTCATTCATTATTGGTTTATTTGGCAACCAAATCGGATAAAACATTCCCCCACCAAAACAGACTGCAAATGAGATAAACCAAAAAAATGATGAGTGAATTCACTTAAAGCAAAAAGTTTATTAATCGACAAACAAAATACAGAGTAATATTAAAATAATGTGCACTGAGGTTTAAATTAAGAAGAAAGAGTTACATAAAAAACAATTCCCCAAGGCCAACAGTTAAACATCACTGTCAAACGATAATAGGAAGATGCTGAAAACAGCGGCCAGTTGTTGCTTAATGTTAATGACTCAATAGTAACAAAGAGAGTTTAGCCATTATCATCACTATTGTATAAAGAATTCCTTCACGTTCTATTGTTGCACCGCTGTAAACAAACTATCATGATGTGTATATGATAAAATTAACATCTTTTACCTCATCTGCGGTAATTGTGACAAATGAATGACATTATGGATTGTAGCTTTGCTATGAAACATCAGAGTCACTTGATGAGCTATAGTCCAACCCTAAGATACTATAAATGAAGGAATTAGAAAAATTAATTTACACTTCTATGAGTATATACATGCATCAATACTACTTTTGTTGTTTCATTTCCTCACAAACAATAATTCACACCAGGGTGATCAATTTGCATGGCATGGTCCCAGAAGCAGCCAGTCAAAGTAGATTTTGCGCTTGAAGATCTACACATTTTCAAAATACCTATAAAAATCTCAAGATATGAGCCAAAAGTTTTGCAAACAACAAGTGCAACATTCAGAAAAGTAACAAAGGGTGGCAACTTGGATAGAAAGAATTTGATTTAACCTACAGGTAAAGTGGCAGTTTTGAATAATTCTCTCCTTCCTGCATATAAGTAGGCAACAGAAACAACCTTGCAAAATGGTAATTGTAATACTAAAATTTCTATGTTTATTGTGTATTTTCTATTATGATGCCATGAACTTATCACTGGCAACATTGCTAGAAAAGGCATGGCACTCTATGAGTCAATCTGAGTAAAATTTTTAGTACCTATTAGCTCATAGATCATATAGCCTGCGAACACAGACATAGAAACGTCTGCGTTCACGGGCTAATTAGCTCACTAACTTCTCAACTTTAAGCTACATGTACTGTAGCATCTACATTTAAATTTATAATCTCGTGTATCCTAAAATATATGAGTGGAAGACTAAAAGACTGTAATTTATTGTCAATAGCCATTCTGAAGATGAAATGAGACCCAGTTTCTTTTAAAAGAGCATCTTTTTTGAAACTGCGGTTTACCTTTTGTGTTGGACATCTACAATGTCCTGTTTTTCAGGTAATTCAGTGCTTTCAGAATTATCCTATAATGAACAAGAAAACCAAAATATAAATAATTTATTGTTCCATACCTAACTAACAATAAAATTGAATGATTATTTATTTAATTGAGTGTATCATGATTGTACAACAGTTTCCAGAATTCACTCTTGGTTATTGACTGCAATGATCTCTAGCTTAGGAAAATTATCATAGTTTGACATCCACAGTACTAATAATCATATGACTTTCAAACATTCTTCATCGTAACTAGACCCTTCTCCAAAAAGCAGCGGCTGAAAATTCAAATACCGCTAAGTTAAAATCAAAAACTGATGTATAGAAAGAGCACCTTACCTGTTTCGGCATATCAGGTGTAATATCAGCTGAGAAAATGTAAGTTGAAAAATGAAAATTTACAAATGTTCGCATGATTGCGGGTATGACGTACATGTCTATCCCCAGTCATACAAACAAACGCCACTCTGTAAATTTGTCAAATTTCAATTTACATTTTCTCAGTTGATATAACACCTAATACACTAAAAATTTTAAGAGTTACTAAAGTAAGGTGCTCTTTCTATTTCTGGTATCAGTTTTTCATTCAGTTCATGATTTTAACACATTCAAATCTGTTGCTGCCATTTTGGAGAAGGATCTATTCTCCCTCTATGGAAAAAAGAATGACTTGTGCTTAATGACCAGTTCCCAGATGGCTACAAATTGCATGGTCATAGGTTCAAATCCTTTTTTTTTTCAGTTTCCTTCACAACTGCTTAAGTAGTTTGTTAATTTTGATGATTCTTTGCTTGGGACATCACCTCATATCCTCAGTTACAAGATATAACTTTCACACATTCTTTCAAGAAGAAACTGCTGCTTGGGCAGATATCTCACAATGAAGAGAGCAGACTCGCTGCTAAATTCTTGCTACAGCATTTGATCAAACTGATAAATAAAAAATTATGTTAACTAGCACCTTATTTCTTTTTGAGGTCACAGCCAAGTCTCTTGCTCTGATCCTCTGAGTGAGCTCAATGGATTGTTCATCTGCCTTATCACCTCTAGTTGATGTTGTTGCATCATTTTTTACTCTGTCATCAAGTTGGTGCTAAACAAAGCAAAGGTTTAACTTCATACAAAAAAAATTATTTGTTGGGTGATTGACAACTAAAGGTAACACTAAACAGCCACACCCATTATAGATGTTCGGCGTAATTAATCTGTTGGTCTACAGTACTTTGACGAACTTTGGTTTTTTATAATTGTACACCAAATCCCTTACAACACATACCCATTGTAAAGAACAGTGAATGATAAAGAAGGTTGTATTTACAGTTTGACCTAACTCCATGTAGTACTGCCCTTTCCTCATCTCACATGCAGAAAATGCACTAATTGTTGGTTTTCACGCTCATGATCAACAGCCATGTTTTTCGATGAAAAAAAAAAAAAAAATCGTTTGCATAATAGTAGAGTTCAATTCCCAGAGGATTGGGTGGGGACACAAATATGGCCGCCATTTCTTTGTTTAGAGGCACAAACATGGCAGCTGTGACGTCATGTGAAAACAGAGAATAGCATACACCATCGTGAAAATAAAAAAAATCAATTTAAACCTCTTTGTCTAAAATTGGGGTGCAAATCTTTTTAAAGGTTGCTTCATTTGCAGGGCTTGCCATTGCTTTCCTCTTGCTTATGTATCCTCGTGGTTGCCATGGAACCCCTGTTGTGCTTGGATCCAACTTGTAGACTTTGTTGACAAACCTATTAAGAGGAATTAGTAAAAACAAAAATTATTCTTGAAAGATCAGCTGCATCTTCAGCTGTGCCTTCTTTTGGGAGGGTGAATTATTTTTACCTTTTATATTCCTTCTCAAGCTCTTCCACCTTTGTTTCAAACTCTTTTATTTTTGTGTCAGGATAACGATGCTGTCTAGCTCCAGAGATTTGCTGTATATACATGTACAGGACAAAGAAACAAATGTGAAAGACGTTTTCTCCAGTTTCACTGGCAAGCATGATATTGGCATTTAAATTTTGCATAACTAGCTAAGAAACAAACAATGAATAACTTACAATATACAGTATGTAGGCTGGTTGACCCTTGTAACGTTAAGAAGACTATCTCCCTAAAATACCACTAAAGATGCAACCCTCTTCTCCTCCCTGCAACCCTGGGGCTTAATTAACAATGAGTCTGCAAATTTTAGCAACATGAGAGAAGTAATGGAGAGGAGAAGACGTGCATCATGTACATTATTGTTATCTCAGGGTACAAGCTTCAATGTTGAAGTGCGCAGACCGCTCAACTCCCATACCACAGTAGTCGTGGTATGGGACTACCGTTAATACTGTAGTTGTGGCCGAGAAGTTAAGGCGATGGACTTGAAATCCATTGGGGTCTCCCCGCGCAGGTTCGTGTCCTGCCGACTATGATGGAGGGCGCAGGGATGGCGCAGTGGTGAGAGCATTCGTCTCCCACCAATGTGGCCCCGGTTCGATTCCCAGACTCAGCATCATATGTGGGTTGAGTTTGTTGGTTCTCTACTCTGCACCGAGAGGTCTCCTCCGGGTACTCCGGTTTCCCCTCTCCTCAAAAACCAACATTTGACTTGATTTGTGTTAATTGTTAATTTCAGTTTACAGTGTCCCCAATTAGACTTGCTCCAGCGCAAGATCAACTAGACATTCAAAATAATAAAGTCTCTTTCCTTTTACTAACTGTTACCCTTGAGCTCATCAAGGAACCAAAAGGTACTTCAAGATTACGAAAAAACAAATACAAAAAGAATGGCATTATACTATAGCTAAAAAAAAAACAAATTTAACTTACGTCTAAACAATAATCAATCTCTCTCTTAATGCCAGGAATCCACTTTTTTACCTCAGAGGCAGTATTCAGTGAACGCTTAAAAAGAAGAGAAAAAATATAGTTAAACAGAAAAATAAGGCATTTAATATTTATTACCAGTTGTTAACATCAATTTAAATTTGCCCAATGATTTGCCGGTCTGTGACGTCGGTTGCTTACTTCACTTTTCTTAAAAAATACGACAAAATATCCAGATGCAGAACTCTCACGACGTCCTGTGAAAAAACTTGATGACACCCCTGTATTCCTAACCACGTCATTTCACGACTTTTCCTCTTGGCTTTTGTCTCAAATTCATTGCTACTTACGAGATTGGGTCTCTTCGGATTTTTTTCCAATTCATCTGCGAGAAAAATTAAACAATAAAAAAATGCTCTTCTGAACAAATGTTTTTTAGGGAAGGCGAATTTAAAGTCCAACCTTTTTGTTGTTTTTCCAGCCATAATCTGTTTAGTCCGATAAGTTTCTTCTCACAGTTTCTCGCCATTTTCTTTATCCATATATTACGTTATGTAAGGACATCTGTATTTTCTCTGTTGAGGTAACCCGCAGTCCAGTGGGAACAAATCTGTTGCCTGGCTCCTCAGTCATTCTTTCTTTCACGGCCTTACTGAGCCATGGTGAGTGTTAGCATAATGTCTTATCGAAATCCTTTTTCATCTCATAACAGTACGGGTAAAACGCAAATCTAATATGCCCTGATTAAACCAATGCCTTTGCTCCGTAACTGTGCTGTGTGATTTTTCGATTTTATGCCTTACTGAGATCCAGTGGAGCACTTGTTTCTGGTGATGCTCTCGTTCCAAGAATGTATTTTTGTGGGCATTTTTTCCAATAAATTTGTCCAGAGTTTATCTTCTTCCTTTTTTTTCAGTATTTTGTATTCAACATGACTTGGGAAACGATTATAAATGAAAACAAGTGAAATATTAAGTTGTTATCTATATCCGATCATAATACAGTTCTCAGTATAAAAGTCCGTGAACATGTCTTGGAAAGCAATTTATAACACAGTAACAAACTATCGTGTAACATAATTGGGAAGTGTTTATAGTATTCTGAAAAGGCGGTAACGGCTGAATACATTGCCATTGGAACCATTAGTGTATTCAGCAGTTTAAGGCCCACATTCGCCCGAAAGTCATTGCACACCGTCGCCGAATTTTGTGGAACACGAAATTATTCCTATAGCTAACATTTTGTTTCCCTCATGATCGCACATTTGGACAAACTGTCATTTGAAAACAAAAACAAATGACCACAATGACTCTTGGGTGATTGTGGGCCTTTAGGCTCACTAACTACAACAGTGATGTAAGAAGAAGAAGACAATAGCAGTTGTTTGTAGCCATATACTGTGAAATCGCTCCAGGTTTACAGATACGTTTTCCAGTTCCATAGAACTGCATACAAACACAGTCTGTAAACTTTTAAGAGCTCAACTGCTGAATATCCTGCCACTTGCATGTATTTGCATAGGAATGACCCCTATTGCATTATGACTTGTTTTTCAAAGAACACCGCCGAATGCTAACGAAGATGGCATGGGATTCAGCAGCTACGCTTCATCATTGTTTTAAGAAGTGGCCTTGTAGCAATACAGACTTCGTTATCTTCTTGGTTGCACCCCCTAATCAGGGCTCCAAATTGCGACCAGTACAGTTGCCAATTTGACAAAAACTTCTACCTTGGCGACTAAAAATGCTCCTTTAGTCGCCAACTTGGCAAGTTCATTTCTGAAAAAAGTGAATAAATAATCAATAAGTGATTCAGGTTAGGAACATTTCAACGTGATGCCATTATTAGCGGTGTTACTTCTGTGTAAATCGCGGGCACAGCATTTTGCAGAAAGACCGCTGGTATTGAAAGAACATACTTGACAAGTATCTGCCATCTCGATTGCTTTTGGGGGGCTTAACCAACAACATGACACCTAGCATCAATTTCAGCAGTTTTAATTGCTTTCACATTATTATTATTATTATTTGCTTGCACAATTAGCACGTCGTAAGGTTGTCTTGCAGTGAGTGGTAATTGAAAGTTTTGAATTTGCTTATTGGCGACTTACCTTTCTCAGTCGGCGACTGAAGTTTTTTTTTTTTTATTATTTCAAGCCCTGCTAATCATTGAGGTACGAGTCATCTCACTTTACCAGTACACGTGCCTCTAGCTTTCTTTTGTTATTGATTGTGACAGCCGTTGGAGCTGTTTTGGGGGGAGGGGGAGGGAGGGAGGGGGATTGTAGAATGAGTGGGTGGGAATTCCTCATTGTGGTAAGTTTAGTGGCCATGTTTTAAACCAACCAAAATGTTTGCAAAATAATTCCTTAAGTCATATCCAATGTCTCTTTGTCTAAGGATGCCAACATGGCTGCCAAGATTTCATTGAAATCAAAGGATTCCTTTGTACCTTTTATAATGTGACAACTTCAAATGTACTTGAGAAGTGATTAATTTTGCTTGTGTATGTGACTGGCATCATATTATTTTTCTTAAATAGTGCAATGTTGCTTTGATGGCTGGATAGACAAGCAAAAACACGAATTTATACTGTATTAACCTTAACCTGTGGTGTGAAAAGAATTTAACATGTCTTTAAAAAAAAGGGTTTTTGTTCACTCTACCAATTGCATATGTTGATATTTAGCATCAAAAGAAGGTTAAACCAGTACAGAGTGCCTTAACTCTTAACTTTAGCATTGTGCATGAACTTGAATCTGTATTAACTGCCTTTTTGGATGACTGAATGCCTGACTTCTCAAATTTACCTGCTAATTTGGGTTGGTAACTTGTTTCTTTTCAGACAAAAGGAACATCCAGTTTTGGTAAGCGCCATAACAAAACACACACTATTTGTGTGCGTTGTGGGCGATCATCTTACCACATCCAGAAGAAGCGATGTGCAAGATGTGGATACCCAGCTGCTAAGACGCGTAAATGTAAGTTGTTTATTTTGCTTTGCGACTTTGTTTCAATTTGAATTCATCCCATGGCATGGTGCAAATTGACCCAGAAGATGCTTTGCTCTTAACCCATTGACTCGTAGGAGTCAAGACTTACCGGTAATAGATTTTACTCTGTTTGATGCTAAAATCATCTGACATTAGACAGATGATGTCCCCTTTAAACAAATTTAACCCCCCCCCCCCCCCCACGCTCCCACGCCAGCATTTGCACAATAATATACTTAGCCTAATCCAATAATCAATAATAATTATTATCATGTGATGTGGGACAGTCCAATTTAAAACAAAGTCTTCTATTTATAGTCAACTGGAGCGTCAAGGCAAATCGCAGAAAGACCACTGGAACCGGCCGTATGCGCCACTTGAAGTTGGTTTATCGCCGCTTTAACAATGGATTTAGAGAAGGATCCCAAGCAAAATCTCTAAAAAGGAAAAAGGCTGCTGCCCAACCAGCAAGTGCCTAAGCTTATCACTGATGTTCATGGGTGCAAAATGTACATGAAATAAAATTACTTCTTGTAAACAAAGAATTCATTGTGTAGTGTATTCATCTATCACAAACCACACAAGCTGAACACAAGAATAAATTTCACTATCTTTTAAAAAGGCATTCCTTCATTTCCCTTGTTTGATAAAAGGCTGAATCAATATTCAGCCATGGCTACGAGGCTTTATGGTCAAATTTTCAGCTCAGTTTTGTTTTCATTGCCTCACAAGTCTGAAAGGGAGATTTCTAAGCAAAACGATATTCAAATTTTCGTAGCCATTTGTGAATATTGATGTATCAAACGTGGCATATTAAATAAAGGTTACTTTCCTTTGTTTGGTCACACCTTTCCATCCCAGGAGATCCAGGTGAATTCAGTCAAAACAAGGGTCTCCTCCAGGCAGTGCTTGGTAAATAGTCAAATAAAAATTTTTTGTTTTTATCAACGGAGTTGATAATGTAAATTGGCCACCGTACAGAGATTCTAAAAGCTGACGTTTCGAGCGTTAGCCCTTCGTCAGAGCGATTCGCTCTGACGAAGGGCTAACGCTCGAAACGTCAGCTTTTAGAATCTCTGTACGGTGGCCAATTTACATTATCAACTCCGTTGATAAAAACAAAAAATTTTTGTATACTACTTCCCCACCGACGCAGCACCACAGTTTCTTTAGAAACTACTCCTTCATTCAAATAGTCAAATGTTACCTACTATTGTTATAGCTCATACGTTCCGCGCACCTCGAGATACTCGGGTTTCCTATGGTTGATGATTACTACTACAGGGATATTCTTCTTCTTACTGAGGCAGCCTTCCCCCTCATAAGAAGATTCTTGTGAGTGTACATTATAAGAAATAAGAAGTGCAGGTGTAAACATGAAATAAATGTGCAAGCGTAAAATCAAACAATGTCAATGCAAGTGAGAATTATTTATTACAGAACATTTGGTTAGTGTCTATCGCAAAGGTAGACCCTCAACCGGCTCTTGAAAGTTTCTGGACTTGGGCTAGCACAACAGAATCTGGTAGTTTATTCTTATCGCCAATCGTCCTCGAAGAAAAAAGACGTTTGATGGTGTCTAGTACGAGAAAAGGGGACTTCATGGTGTCTGGAAGATCAAGTGAACAAAGGTTCCTGTGTGCCCAGGTCCACCACACCCTTATGAATCTTGTAAAACATAAACAGCCGCTGCACCATTCTTCTCTCCTGAAGTGACACACATCCACGTTGCTGTAACATGTCACTGACACTCTAACAATCAACTGAAATGTCAATTCCTTGTAAAAACCAGCATCTTCTTTTGGTATGGTACGTATCCGTTCAGAGGGCCCGCAGAACATTTTCGCATACGCTGACGGAATATTTGAGCAGGAGAGAAAAAGCAGTACCTCCAGACGTGGCGCTGGAACGTCGTACCAAACGAGTCATCCCGGGATTTCGGCCCGTGCGATCGCTTTTGGACGCAGTTGGCCCATTGCTGCTTTCTGCCTCCCGGTACGGCAATGAGGGAGAGATATGTCGGCCCCACAGTGACAAATCCCACGCCTACTCAGAGCTCCATCACACCGCCCTTGTCATTACAAGACCCCGGTTGTCATTTCGTCGATTTTTTTATAAGTGTCGGGCCACCCAGTCCTACCAGCAAAGTACAGCATCGATTGAAGTTTTTAGCTTTCAAAACTTGCCCAAATTGTATCGGTAGGTCCTGGAATTCGTGCACAGAAAGGCCAGAGAGACAACTTCACTCGTTAACCGCCATGTTTACAACAAAGCATTTTAGGCATCCCAGTCTGCACGAAGCCATCTCTCACCACTGTCTCCAGAAGACCAGACAGACACGCACGGTTCCTACATCTACGTTTATGCCTGTACAATCAACTGAAATTTGTCAATTCCTTGTAAAAACCAGCATCTTCTTTTGGTATGGTACGTATGCGTTCGGAGAGCCGGCAGAACATTTTGGCATACGCTGACGGAATGTTTGAGCAAGAGAGAAAAAGCAGTACCTCCAGACGTGGCGCTGGAGCGTCGTACCAAACGAGTCATCCCGGGATTTCGGCCCGTGCGATCGCTTTTGGACGCAGTTGGCCCATTGCTGCTTTCTGCTACCGACCTTGCCTCCCGGTACGGCATTGAGGGAGAGATATGTCGGCCCCTAAACCATATGTGACAAATCCCACGCCTACTCACAGCTCCATCAGACCGCCCTTGTCATTACAATTTAACGTAAGATTTCGATGGCTTATATATTCAAGGGAAAGTCATTTTATCTCTCATATGGTAAGCACTGTAGTCGCGGAATACAAAGTGTACGCACGCGCCCTGCTAAAGGAAACATACACAAATGCATTCAACTTTCTTTCTTCGATCCTACAATTCAGAGTAACTACAGGAGCTACTATCTTGGGAGACATTACATTTACAGCTAAAATACATAGCATCTATGGTAATAGAAAATATTTCAAGAAAAATTAATTAATTCAAAAGAAAAGCGGCTGTACAAAATGTTTACAAAAATTTGGTTTATCAACGGAGTTGATAATGTAAATTGACCACCGTACAGAGATTCTAAAAGCTGACGTTTCGAGCGTTAGCCCTTCGTCAGAGCGAATCGAGGGATTATGGGTTACGTGTAGTTTTTATAGTACAGTAGGAGCTACGCTATTGGTGGTAACATGGCAACGTGAAAAGTAGGAATATATTAGTTAAATGAAAAGCGTTCGTTAATACCGTGAGGATTAAGGGTGCCGATTTGAAAGATGAATTTTTGTTCCAGATTCTTGCGGCTTTCCGTCGTACCTAGATGTAGGGAAAGGCCGCAGATAGCCATGTGTTTTTTGGAGTGGTTAGGCAGATTAAAATGGCGAGCGACTGGTTTAGATGCATCCTTGTCATTCTTCTCAACATCGCGAAGGTGTTCGCGGAATCGGTCACCTAGTCGTCTACCTGTCTCACCAATGTATAATTTATTGCATAACGTACAGGTAATGCAATAAATGACATTTGCGGAGGTACATGTGAAACGATCGGTGATCTTAACAGATCGCTTAGGTCCCGATATCTTGCTAGTGTTAACAATAAAAAGACAAGTTTTGCAACGTGAGCGCGCGCATTTGAAAGTGCCGGGTTGCTCGTTGGTTTTGAGCGCGCTTCTAACTAAAAAGTTGCCTACGTTTTTGTCGCGTTTGGTCAAAGCGGGCCATCATCGCGCCCAACAATTTGATCGACAGTCGTCACTACAAACGTCACAGAAAGATAAGAATGACAGAATTCCATTCACCCTCACTTTCCATCCTCATAATCACGCAGTCAAAAGCATCATTCTTAGTAATTTTAAATTACTCCAAAATGATCCCGAGACTGGTAGAATCTTTTCGCAACCTCCACTTATTTCATTCAAACGCGACAAAAACGTAGGCAACTTTTTAGTTAGAAGCGCGCTCAAAACCAACGAGCAACCCGGCACTTTCAAATGCGCGCGCTCACGTTGCAAAACTTGTCTTTTCATTGTTAACACTAGCAAGATATCGGGACCTAAGCGATCTGTTAAGATCACCGATCGTTTCACATGTACCTCCGCAAATGTCATTTATTGCATAACCTGTACGTTATGCAATAAATTATACATTGGTGAGACAGGTAGACGACTAGGTGACCGATTCCGCGAACACCTTCGCGATGTTGAGAAGAATGACAAGGATGCATCTAAACCAGTCGCTCGCCATTTTAATCTGCCTAACCACTCCAAAAACACATGGCTATCTGCGGCCTTTCCCTACATCTAGGTACGACGGAAAGCCGCAAGAATCTGGAACAAAAATTCATCTTTCAAATCGGCACCCTTAATCCTCACGGTATTAACGAACGCTTTTCATTTAACTAATATATTCCTACTTTTCACGTTGCCATGTTACCACCAATAGCGTAGCTCCTACTGTACTATAAAAACTACACGTAACCCATAATCCCTCGATTCGCTCTGACGAAGGGCTAACGCTCGAAACGTCAGCTTTTAGAATCTCTGTACGGTGGTCAATTTACATTATCAACTCCGTTGATAAACCAAATTTTTGTATACTACTTCCCCACCGACGCAGCACCACAGTTTCTTTAGAAACTACCCCTTCATTCATTTGTACAAAATGTTTGCCTGGATTCTCATTTTAAAACCTGTTAACTCAGTAGCGCATTCCACAACTTAGCTGATTAAGTAAGGGCAAAGACTTAAGACCATAACTGGTTGTTCTAGCTTTATTGGGGGACAGAATGTAACTTCCGCAAAGATTATGCAAAGAAAATGGGGAGGAAAATTCGGCTGTTTTTCACGTGTAATAGCAGGAAGATCATTCAAAAACAGACTTATACACTGTAATATGAGGAAATTTTGAATGCGCTTATTGCATAGAGATACAGCCTGAGTTTCACTTCAGTAATCTACAAATATAAATCTCAGTGATCTCTTATTTACATTATACCGTTTTTTTTAGTAGAACAACTCACGAAAGGCTACGCAGTGTTTTCTGCAAGAATAACAGCGAGAAAAGTACTACTTTGTCGCGAATATTCTATGACAAATATTTGTTCAGAAATCTAAAGGCTACATTAATTAACAGCATACACCAGGGCTACTCCTTAGTATCTGGCTAGAAATGTTCTTCTCCCTTTTTCCTCCGGTCGCGCTTCAGCCATTTGATGAGGGCCAGTCTCGTGCTTCTCAAGTTGCCTCGTTCATTCCCAAACGAATTCTGGGTAATTCTGCCATTCCACGACAAGGGAAGACCCCTGGTTGTCATTTCGTCGATTTTTTTATAAGTGTCGGGCCACCCAGTCCTACCAGCAAAGTACAGCATCGATTGAAGTTTTTAGCTTTCAAAACTTGCCCAAATTGTATCGGTAGGTCCTGGAATTCGTGCACAGAAAGGCCAGAGAGACAACTTCACTCGTTAACCGCCATGTTTACAACAAAGCATTTTAGGCATCCCAGTCTGCACGAAGCCATCTCTCACCACTGTCTCCAGAAGACCAGACAGACACGCACGGTTCCTACATCTACGTTTATGCCTGTACAATCAACTGAAATTTGTCAATTCCTTGTAAAAACCAGCATCTTCTTTTGGTATGGTACGTATGCGTTCGGAGAGCCCAGCAGAACATTTTCATATACACTGACGGAATGTTTGTGCAATAGAGAAAAATGCAGAACTTCGAGGCTTGGCGCTGGCAAAGCAAGCAGCCCTACACTGAACCATTTCCAGCTTGTCTGTGTTTATCTTTGTTTAGGGGTCCCACTTAATAGCAGCATAATCTAATATGGGACGAACGATTTTATTGTATGCCGAGGTCAGGCAAGATAGCTCGCTGACTCAGTTGAGGCTAGGGTTTAACCATGTAGAATATAACCACTTTGCGCCTAATTGCGCTTACGCCCTATACGAAGAACCTTGCACTTGTCTCGGTTGCCTGTGTACAGCCGCCCACTCTCGAATTCCATTTTCCATTCTTTTTCCCAAACGTTTAGGTTATCAAGGTCACGTTGGAGGACTTGACTATCGCTATCAGCAAGAATAGTATAATATTGTCGTCCGCGATCAGCCTAACGTTGGAGACTACGTAAGGATTCAAGAAGATCATTAATGTAGAAAAGAAATAAGCAAGGCACGAGTACCGAACGAGTGTGGAACGCCAGAGAAAACTTGCTTACTGTCCGAAAATTCTCCTTCCAGGACGACCCTTTGGGATCTTCCAGTCAGGAAGGCTTCAATCCATTTATTGGTACAAATGCAGACACCGTAATGGTTCAGCTTTCTAATAAGGAGCCCATGGCTAACCTTGTCAAATACCATGCTAAAATCCATTAACTGTCGTGCATGGCGCTAACAAGGTCATTTATAAAACCTAGTGATTGAGTCCCACATGATCTCCCAGTCCTGAAGCTGTGTTATAAAGGATGCCGTGGTCGCTAGCACGTCGCATAATATTGAACTAGTGATTATATGCTCTACAGCTCAACTATATTGGCTGATAGTTGCTAGGGTCACTCCTCGAGATGGGGACAACTTTTGCTTTTTTCCAGTCCTTCGGGATTTCACCGCTCTCGTTAGACTTGGAAAATATAATGGTCAGAGCAGTAGCGATAGGTTCTTGTTTTTCTTTGAGAATGCGAGGTGTTAATCCATCCGGGCTTGGAGCGTTGAGGACTTCCCTTCCAAGCAGCAACTAATTAACGCCCTCTCTTGTTTTGATAATGTTCCATGACAGGATATGCCGGTGGCAACGGGGGTAAGCTTAGTCGTGACGACCTGATAACGGCTGCAAAGGAGACTAGGGTAAGCTGTGCGTCTCAATAACGCAGTTTAAACCTATGCGGAGAAAGTAGAACTTGGCAAGTCCTCTTGGCATCCAAAAAGAAAATTGGGGTAACAATGCATTTCTCAGAGATAATGAAACTTAGTAGGCACCGTCCAAATGCTGTCGTGTTTATCTAAAGTGTTACTTCCTGTACATGTCCAAGCTTAGAGTTTTAAATATCACCTTGTGTAAAGGAAGGCTCTGTACTTTTACCCTCTACCCAAAGCTCCTTTGGGGACATTTCCAGGGTGTAGGTTTTCCTTTTTGATTTTCACCCTGTCCGCACTTAAGGGCAGTGTGCTAGCCACAAAGCGCCTTTCATTCGTCCTTACAAGACTTACAACGTATCATTGGATGAACTGTATAGTCTGCAATTTATACTGAAACTCTCTTGGCATTTTTTTCGAGAGCATTTTGGTTTTGTTGAGAGTGCTATGGATAAGAGAATTTAGTACTCTTTCAATGCCTTCCATCAGAAAAGCCCCCACCCCTAAAATTCAATAATATTCAAATTATCGCTGGTGAATAGAAACTTCAGTTTAAAACAAGGTCGAGTCTACAGAAGTTTTCTAAAATCCACAAACTTCTGAATAAATCGGGCTTCTGAATTTCCAATAACATGAGTGGGGCTTACCTAAAAACTTCAGTCACACAATGCACCCTATTCGACAGGTAGCGGGGTGACGTCTCGGTTAGCCTCAGTGTCGATTGTTACTAATGTGACCGATTAGGGGATGGCAGTGTCTGTTTCGTTAGGTACAAGTGTAGGCGTCTAC